>NC_134494.1:10763952-10787352 GCF_040206685.1 Ascaphus truei | reverse complement strand
AGTGTGGGGGGGAGAGAGAGCATGTGGGGGGAGAGAGAGCGTGTGGGGGGGAGAGAGAGAGTGTGGGGGGGAGAGAGAGAGTGTGGGGGGGAGAGAGAGAGTGTGGGGGGGAGAGAGAGAGTGTGGGGGGGAGAGAGAGTGTGTGGGGGGGAGAGAGAGTGTGGGGGAGACAGAGGAGAGAAACGGTGGGTGACACACACAGAGGGTGGGTGATACACAGAGAGAGGCTGGGTGAGTGACTGGCTGGTTGAGTGGTTTGCTGGGTGAGTGGCTGGGTGGGGCAGGGGTGACTGGGTGGGTGAGTGACTGACACTGACTGGGGGTGGGTGAGTGACTGACACTGACTGGGGGTGGGGGGTGACTGACACTGACTGGGGGTGGGGGGGTGACTGACACTGACTGGGGGTGGGGGGGGTGACTGACACTGACTGGGGGTGGGGGGGTGACTGACACTGACTGGGGTTGGGGGGGTGACTGACACTGACTGGGGGTGGGGGGGTGACTGACACTGACTGGGGTTGGGGGGGTGACTGACACTGACTGGGGGTGGGGGGGTGACTGACACTGACTGGGGGTGGGGGGGTGACTGACACTGACTGGGGGTGAGGGGGGTGACTGACACTGACTGGGGTTGGGGGGGTGACTGACACTGACTGGGGGTGGGGGGTGACTGACACTGACGGGGTGGGGGGGTGACTGACACTGACTGGGGGTGGGGGGGTGACTGACACTGACTGGGGGTGAGGGGGTGACTGACACTGACTGGGGGTGGGGGGGTGACTGACACTGACTGGGGGTGGGGGTGACTGACACTGACTGGGGGTGGGGGGGTGACTGACACTGACTGGGGGTGGGGGGGGTGACTGACACTGACTGGGGGTGGGGGGGTGACTGACACTGACTGGGGGTGGGGGGGTGACTGACATTGACTGGGGGTGGGGGGGTGACTGACACTGACTGGGGGTGGGGGGGTGACTGACACTGACTGGGGGTGGGGGGGTGACTGACACTGACTGGGGGTGGGGGGGTGACTGACACTGACTGGGGGTGGGGGGTGACTGACACTGACTGGGGGTGGGGGGTGACTGACACTGACTGGGGGTGGGGGGTGACTGACACTGACTGGGGGTGGGGGGTGACTGACACTGACTGGGGGTGGGGGGTGACTGACACTGACTGGGGTTGGGGGGTGACTGACACTGACTGGGGGGTGACTGACAGGGGGGGGGTGACTGACTGACTGGGGGGAAGGTTACTGACTGGGGGGGTTACTAACTGGGGGGGTGACTGACTGGGGGGGGGTTACTGACTGGGGGGGACCTCTGGTGTCACACACATACACATACTCCCATACACACATACATTCATTCACACACACACACATTCTCCCACACACACACACACATACACATTCTCACACACACAGGGGAGGAAAGGCCGCGACCAGCACCACGCAAATCCCCCACCCACCCGCGCCCATCTCCCGCTCGTGTGGGGGGCAGGCCGACACCCCCCCCAATCAGCATTTAGGCACGTGGCGAGGTATCCCCCACTGGGCGTCCCAGGTGACAGTCAGCCCCGCCGTGGCCGCCACTGCCCTGCTCCCATCGCCGGCATGTCACAGTGCCTGGCCAAGCTGCAGGCTGCTTCTTCCCCCCCAGCCCGCGGCGGCATGATGCTCGTGGCGGGGGGGGGGGGGCCAGGCCGACATCCCCCCACCTCATGCGGCGGCTGCGCCATCATGAAGGTAGGGGACGCATGGGAGGCACGTGGTGAGGGCCGAGCCCCCCCCCGCAAGCCAACCGGGCTGCAGCAGCGGGGACCTCCCGCCCCTGACATCGATCGGTGGATCGAGGGGAAGGGGACAGGAGGAGGGGAAGGGGACAGGAGCAGGAAGAGGGGAAGGGAGCAGGAGGAGGGGACAGGAGCAGGAGGAGGGGACAGGAGGAGGGGACAGGAGCAGGGGACAGGAGGAGGGGAATGGGACAGGAGCAGGGGACAGGAGAGCTTCCGCGGTGGGGAGTAGGGAGCCATGTGGGGACCAGGGGGATCGCAAGCAGAGGGGCCGCAGCATGGAGAGTACTTACCCTCCAACAGAGCTCCAGGCAGAATGGCCGCTCGTTGGGGGCGGGCTCATATAGAGCCTGGCCGCGCGCCCACAAAGCCTGGAGCGCGCGCCAATCAGGAGTCAGGTAGGGGAGTTTTTTTTTTTTCAGCGCGAGCAGGGAAATTTCAGCGCGAACGGGGGAATTTAAAAAAAAACACGTGTGCTGCTTGGGCCAATAGTTACTCGCCCAGGGGTTAAATCCACCCGCCCCGGGCGAGTAAATGTATACAATTGTCGAACACTGATTATTTTATACCAATTATAGATGTGTTCCATTGTCTTGTTTAACCTTACGACCTTCACCATCTATTTTTTCAAAGTCTATGATTACATTCATTAATGATTATGCTTAAATTACCATGTGTTTGTGGTTTAAACAATGAGTGCTAGGGATTTGTTCCAAAATACATTAACAACTGGTGCATGACAACAATAATTCCTGCAGTATATGCCTACACATGAATTTCAGCCTTACTGCTTTTTCTCTGCACAAAGATGAAATACGGGCTCTGACCTGCATTCTTCAGATATCTTATATACTCACTTTTGCTGGTATGTTCATGAATTTCTTGCACCTGAGCTTCCAGGTGACTCACACACGGCTCCTCAATTAGCTCAACATCTGATACAATTTCAGCTTTAACTTCACCTGTTCAAATCATTCGCAACAAATTTTCTGATTTTACAGCCTACTGTGCAGTTTCTTTTTTTATGCAAATTATTTAATACATATTTTAGTGTAGTAGCACTAAAAATATAAAAATATCTTCCTTTCATAAACCTGTCAGAAACTAAAATGAAATTTTAGTAAACATATATAGTATGTTATAGAATATAGTAAACATACTATTTTTCTGACTTTTTATACTAAGCCAAGAGGTTTCCAAAATATTTAGATGAAATAATCATTCTAATATCTCAGGGAGGATATACCAATTCTGTCCCTTAGTCCAATTAGACCATTATCATGTATATTACTCACCTCCACAGGTATCTGGATGGATTTCCTTCTGTAAAATGTCCTTTTCATCTTTCTCACCCTCTCCTTCTTCACTCATTGAAACAATATCTAGATGTTTATTATAGAGGTCTGTTAATACCAGTGGAGGATTAAACACATTTGTACGAATGTGCACAATACATTGTAAGGTTTAAAAGTTATTTTTAAACATGTATATTCTTTCTTAACCATTTCAGTGCTGGAGGATCCTGCCACAGCCAAGGCCACGGCAAAATCATAATCATGTGGTTATCACAACACTCCCTTGAAAATGAGCAAAAGGTCATGATATACCATGTACATCATAAAGGTCTCCGGTATGTCACTGTATGTCAATAGGGCCCTGAGGCATATTTTATTAATTTGTCTTAACTAAAAATGAATAGACACTACCTTAAAAAACCTCACATATTGTCATATTCTAGCCTGCAGTACCCATGCTTGGCCACCGGGATTGCTGCCGCTCTATCAATGTCTTGTTCTAGCCTGCAGTGCCTATACTTGTCCACCAGGATTGCTGCTGCTAAACTAAGGAACATTCCAGACCCTGAAACCTGACACCACTGCACTAGTGTTCTACCTCTCAGCCTGCCTATATAAAACTCCCTTTCCTGTTCCTCCCTTGCCTGTTTATACTAGTTTTTAGCTCTTGAAAGGTTCCTGAGTTACTGCTGTACTAGCTATTGCTATCATCCTCTTCCAGTCTCCTCTTTGCCGACCTCTGCCCGTTTCCTGACTATGCTATCTGCCGCCTGCCTCTGACCTCTGCTTGTTACCTGACTACGCTATCTGCCGCCTGCCCCTGACCTCTGCTTATGACTGTCATGGGAGAGGGGGTTTGGCCCGGGATTAAAGGGGTTACACCCCATTTGGCCACCCCCTGCTCTCACTTGGGAAGCAAGGGGTTAACTGGACTGTGGTCCAGTAATGTTTTTTTACCTTTCTTCAGAATCCAACTGTTTATCCCCCTGTAAAAATGTATTGTCTCATCCCAGTGTTTGCACCAACACATACACTAGGGTTGATGCGGGAGGGAAGGGGTTAATGTTAATTCAGTGATTATAGCCCTTTGTTCCCTTTTCCCACCTTTTCAGGCTCCAGTTTGCAGCCTTCCATAGGTCACCATTGAGGCTCCATGCATTCCAATGGCAGAAGTAGCGGTTTTGGACCTGTTTTCCAGCGACAACCAGCAGGTGGCGTCCGAGAGGAGGAGCGGCGGTTTCACATTGTAAAGCAATGGGGCCATTGACTTCAATGGGGATTCCTCGACGCCAACCTCCAGGAACAGGTTGGCAGCCATCCAAACCGCAGACCGCAAGAGCGGAAACATTTTTCTAAAAGAGAGCTTTGATCACTATGAGTTCAAGTTCAACGACAAGTGGCATGGGAATCTTAGGTTCTAGGGCACCTGGGAATAAAATTATTTTTGCCCCTAGCCCCTAGGAACCCCCCCACACGACCCCCATTGGGTCCGGGAATGAGGGACCCCCGTAAAGGGTCGCACTCATGAACCAGGGTCCCGCCATTGACTTTAATGGTGGAGCGGAGGTCCCATTGAATCCAATGGCGGCGCTCGCCCATGCATTGTCTATGGTGGTGCCGGCCATTGATTCCAATGGGAGAAAAACGCGTGGCGTGAAAACGGCCAAGTCCGAAATTGTGAAAAGTGTAAGTCCATATCTCCGGTTCTGGAAGGACCAGAGGGCTGGGATTTGGGTGGCATGTAGCCAAGGTTCCGGCATGAATGCATGGCCATTCCCAGCCCTCTCCGAACAACCAGACGGAGTGTGGGCAAGTGTAAAGTTTGGTGAATTTCCCCATAGCCGTCAATGGCGGCGTTTTCCCATTGAAAGGCTATGGCGGAGAAGTCCCATTGACTTCAACGGCGGAGTCGCTCCATTGAACGCCTATGGCGGCGGAGCCCATTGATTTCAATGGGGAAAGGGTGAAAGGCAGAGATTCATTTTTAAAGGGAAGAATCCTGTATTTTAAAAGTGTTTTAACCTGCATTTGTGTATCTCCGGTTCTGGGGGTCGCAGCGAGCTGAGACTTGGCCACAATGAAGAGTTACTTCCGGCTTGAAGAACTGGCAAGTATCAGCCCACTGGGCCCACCAGAACCGCTTATTTTAATATGTGAAGATATTAAACTGTGAATGGTATTTTGGGTCTGGTATGAAAACGCAGAGCCCATCTGCTATGTTAATAGGTCAGGAGGGCAGACAAGTTGTCTAGCATAAGCCCTCTGATCAAAGGTTTACCGCTCTGATTGTATACAATAGGGCGGAGGAACAAAGGGCCTGAGTGGTCTGTAAGTGTCATAATTCCCACTTGCAGATAAGGGAGATTCTACTTCAAAGGAATTTGCTAGCCAGCCAGGAGCCCCAAGGTTAAGGAATAGGACTGAGGTTGTATATAAACAAGGCTCAGCCTATGCCCATTGTCTTTGTGTCATTTCGAGATTGCTGCATGAATTGCTAATCAAGATTCCAGATTATTTCATTATTCCAATCCTAAATGTATATTTTGTCTGTTATTTGTATATCTTGTGTGTTCACTTTTTCAAGGAATAAACTATATTTATTTATATCTTAGTCGTGTTCAGTTCAACCCAGGTATTTTTGGTGTATATTATAGCTTGTCATAAGTTACAGTGACAGTGACCCCTACCACGCTCCCTGCTGTTCCTGCCACTGGGATCCACTTCAGCCGAAGTCCAATCCTTGACAGAATAAAGAGGCCCTATCATGGATTCCACTGGAACAGACCTGACCCAAGCTCAGACACTCCATGACTTACAACGTATCATGGTTGGTTTCCAAGAACAACAAGGACACGTTTTCAATCGTCTTGGCCGCATGGAAGGACAAGCCGCTGCCTCAGAAGCTTAAAACCGTGAACAATGTGCAGCCTTAATCAACGCGTCTGTGCCTGTGCAAACCGCGGCCCTTGTACCCCTTCCGGAAAAGTTTCGGGGGGAAAAACAATCTTTCTGGAATTTCCTTAATAAATGCAGACTTGTGATCAAGCTTCAGCCCACCATCTATCATACCGACGAAGCCCAGGTTGGACTGATCATAACCCTGCTCAAGGATGAGGCCCTTGCTTGGGTCTCCCCTATGTTAGAACAAGATAGCCCACTACTAAGAGATATGGAGGATTTCATCGAAGCCATGAGTCTTATTTTTGATGACCCAAATCGTAGTGCAACCGCTGAGGCAACTCTGAACAATCTTCGTCAAGGAAGACGCTCGGCAACTGAGTACGCCGCTGAATTCTGCAGATGGGTTAACGATACTGAATGGAATGAGGCCGCGCAGAGATATAATTTTCAGCAGGGTCTCTCGGAGCAAGTTAAAGACGAACTAGCCCGGGTGGAGCCCCCAGAGAGATTTCAGGAATTTGTCCGTTTATGCACCCAAACCGATCGCAGGCTTACGGAAAGACGATTGGAGAGACAGGGGTTCCTGCCAAGCAACCCCGGGTTTAGAGATGTCAGTACCCCAAGACGTTTCAGGGAGACTGAGGAGCCAATGCAAGTAAATACACTGCGGGGACCTATCTCAACCGAGGAAAGGAATAGACGCCGAACAGAAGATCTCGCTGATTGCTCAAACAAGTCCAGGTGGTCTTCTTTCCAAAGCCCTAGGAGAAATCAGCTGCACGCTATTTCAAAGACTGTTTTCTCCGCTTCTCAAGGGAAAGATAACCATCCTTCTCTACACCCCCACCTCCTGGTTCCTATTATAATCGATGAAGGAACACATAATTTTTCAACCACAGTAATGGTCGACCCAGGTGTGGCAGGGAATTTTATGGACATAGAATTTGCCAAAAACAATTCGGTATCATTTATAGCCAAGGAATCGCCAGAAAGGATGGAAGTCGTTGACGGTTCTCCCTTGAGCTCTGGACCTGTTACCCATGAAACAAGTAACTTAACACTAATCATGGAGCCTAATCACCAGGAGAAGATTTCATTTGGTCTTATTCCTTCGCCTTTGTTTCCAGTGATTCTGAGAATTCCATGGCACATGATCCATAACCCTCTAATTGACTGGGTGACCAAGACACTCACGTTTCCCTTGGAGCACTGCCAGCTAGCCTGTCTACCTAAGGCTCCTATACCAGAGTGTGTAAGAATACATAAGATTTCCTCGTCTCAAGAAAATCTATTGCCGGCTCCATACACTGAGTTTTTAGATGTGTGTGATAAGAAGAACGTGGATACGCTTCCCCCACATCGCACTTATGACTGTACAACACAAAAATAGGAGCGCATGAAATGAAAACCAGAAAAACCGAAATTAATACATAAATCTTTATATTATATTAAAAAGAACACATAAATTACCACATAAATCGTATCAATATGAAGGCCACATGACACTGCATATAGATATGGACCATAAAGGTCAGATGAGGCCCATGACACACAAGGAGTAGGAGTATATACCCCAACCTCACACAGGAAAAGTCCCCCCCGTTGGTACAAAGGGAAAAAGTGCTAGGGCTACGGATCACACGAATTTAGAATTAATTTGATCCGCAAAGAGACTGTCTGCGCGACAAGCAAGGTGGGCTCTCTTCTTTGCAAGATTTCAGTTCCACATCTCATACCGCCCTGGCTCCAAAAATGGGAAAGCTGATGCCTTGTCACGGTCATTGCCTAATCCTAGTTCAGACAAAGAGCAAGAAGAAACTATTCTTCCAAAAATATTTTTTTTGGGCGTCACTTTCTCCGCCGATCTCCTCACACGAATAAAGGGAGCCAACTCAAATGACTATTTTCTTAAAAACCCTCCTCCGGAAGCGGAACTATTACTATGTGATGGTCTGTGGAACTGTAAGGACCGTCTGTTTCATCCCTAAGGAGGTAAGATTAGAGATGGTCCAATTAATGCACGCCTCCCGACCCGCTGGTCACCCAGGTGTTCTCAAGACACGGGAACTGTTGTCTCGCTCTTTTTGGTGGCCTCAATTAGCACAAGATGTTAAAGACTATGTCTTCTCCTGTGAGACTTATGCTAGGACCAGACCCCTCGAACATCACCTGTGGGTTTGCTGCAGCCTCTTCCGGTTCCAATTCGTCCTTGGGGGTCCATATCAATGGATTTTATTGTTGACCTGTCCGATCAAGTGGACATAATACCATCCTGGTAGTAGTGGATCGACTTACAAAGATGGCTCACTTCATTGCAGCACAGAATCTTCCTTCAGCTGACCAGACAGCCAAGTTGATTGTGAAAGAGGTGTTTTGGCTTCAAGGGGCTGCAGATGAGATCATATCCGATAGAGAGGTACAATTCACTTCAACATTTTGGAGGACATTCTGTTCCTCTCTAGGAATTTGTTTAAATTTATCGTCTGGCTATTCCCACAATCCAATGGCCAGACAGAAAGGACCAATCAGATTTTGGAACAATACTTGATGTTTTTTTTGTCATCTCCAGGATGACTGGGTTGATTTCCTACCATTAGCTGAGTTTTCATACAACAACTCACATCATTCATCGACTCAGAAGAGTCCTTTTTTCTCAAATTATGGATTTCATCCAACCTGTATTCCTCGTTTTCCATCTTCGGGCCCCATTCTGGCAGTTACAGAGAAACTGGAGATTCTGTGAGACATCCAGGAGACCCTCAAAGAGACACTTCGTGAGGCTCAAGTCAGGTACAAAAGAGCAGCAGACCAACACCGCAGACCCTCCCCAGAATTTCAAGTAGGGGATAAAGTCTGTTTTTCTACAAGAAATCTACGATTAAAGGTTCCAACCCTTAAATTGGGCCAAAAATACATCGGGCCATTTCGCATCTCAGCACTAATAAATCCAGTGTCCTTTAGATTAGAGCTTCCTGAGACCATCAAAATACATCGTTTTTCATTCTTCTCTGCTGAAGCCATTCCGTGAGAATCCGTTTCCTGGACGGAGACTTCCTCCCCCTGAACCTGTCCTCGTGGATAACGAAGAGGAATTAATTGTGGAGAGAATTTTGGACTCCAGGTTACACCGAGGAAAACTACAGTACCTGGTCCACTGGGTAGGCTATGGCCCAGAGGAGAGGTCCTGGGAGCCCAAAAAATTTGTACATGCTCCGCAACTAGTCAAAGCTTTCCACCGGAGATATCCAGACAAGCCCAGCATGGATCGTCCGGAGAACGCTCTTGGGAGGGGGGAGTAATGTCATATTCTAGCCTGCAGTACCCATGCTTGGCCACCGGGATTGCTGCCGCTCTCTCAATGTCTTGTTCTACTTTGCAGTGCCTATACTTGTCCACCGGGATTGCTGCTGCTACACTAAGGAACATTCCAGACCCTGAAACCTGACACCACTGCACTTGTGTTCTACCTCTCAGCCTGCCTAAATAAGGCTAAGGCCCCGCTGCCTCAGACCACGCGCCCGCACTGCAGACAGGCGGTGCGTGGAGGGGCACTTGACCGCTATCTGCGGTCTGTAGGGAGCGGGAGCTGGAGCAGGGGGGGGGGAAGGGCGTGGCCAAAACGGGTCGGCGCAACAATGACGTCGGGGGCGGGGCAATCACACTGTCTGTGCCAGGGGTTCCCTCCCCCGCCTCCCCCCGTGCATCTGCTGACACTGCAGACACAGAGTATGAGGAGAGAGTCTGTGGGAGGGAGCAGGGGGGCTCCCTTGGTACTGCAGCTGCTTTCCCCCCTCTCCCCAAAGCCTCCCCTCCTCATTGGCTCACAGCCACACCACGTGACGCGTCGCCGCTTGGGATTACAATTCTCTTGCAGCCCCTGGCGGTTGACGCATCACAGCATGTAGTGAGCCGTGCAAGGAGGAGGGACTGAGACCTGCTCGGGAGGATACCATCAGATGTTGAGTAGCGCGCACCGCCGGACGCAGCGGGACCAAAGCCTAAACCTCCTTTTCCTCACTTGCCTGTTTATACTGGTTCGTAGCTCTTGCAAGGTTCCTGTGTTTTCTGCCGTGCTAGCTATTGCTATGATCCTGTTCGAGTCTCCTCGTTGCCGACCTCTGGTGTTTCCTGACTATGCTATCTGCCGCCTGCCTCTGACCTCTGCTTGTTACCTGACTACGTTATCTGCCGCCTGCCTCTGACCTCTGCATGTGACCCCTACCACGCTCCCTGCTGTTCCTGCCACTGGGATCCACTTCAGCCGAAGTCCAATCCTTGACACATATAATAACTTTATATATAAAAACATTTAGAGTTTATAACCCTAAATATTTATGATTACATAACCGTTCTGAGTCACGTGGAAGGTGTGTGTTCTACTAGTAACGCCAGAATTTTTTCCCTGTGTATTATATCTGAACCGCGAGTTCTGTTTCTGACATAAACCTTGAATGTGATATTTTAGTTAAAATTCCTAACAAACAAAACTTGGTTCTACCTGAGCTTATGTTTGCTGGGATTCCCAAAGGGCTGTGTGTTTGCTGGTTCCCCAACATCACGTCCTTGTAAAGCTCCTTATGTCCTTCTAAATACTCCCACTCCTCCATAGAGAAATAGACAGAAACATCATCACACCTCATAGGAACCTGAAACAAACAAAATCCTTTACTCAATATCCAGACATAACCATTGGTCTTGTAAGAATCTTTTACTTATAGAAAGCCAGGTGAGCAATGGAGAGAGTTAAATATAGATACATAGAAAAAAAAAAAAAAGACTGAAAGAAAATATAATAATGGTAAAGTCTAGCACTGTATAAACACTTGAGAAGTAACCACCAGGGGTCTAGCGCTGTTCAGCAGACCTCACCTCTCCAGCCAGCAGGTGAATTATCTTGCTAGTATGTTCCAGGATCTTCTCAGACATCAGCTTGTGGTCATTGTTTCCCTCGTGTATCAGGGAGTTAGTTGGATGCTCCATGATGGGTCTCTGGATCCTGCAGAATCCTTCTGGTATAAAGGGACTGCTGCTGTCTCTGACATGTTCACCATGCTTCTTCACAACAATATAATCCTACATATTACAGTTACATAGTAGATGAGGTTGAAAAAACACATACATCCATCAAGTTCAGCCTATGCTAAATTTAAATGACAGATACTTTATCCTATATTTGTACTTACAGTATATTGATCCAGAGGAAGGCAAACAAAAACCCCAGTGACATATAATCTAATGATATCTCATAATGGGAAAAATAAATTCCTTCCAGAATAAAATATTAGCAATCAGATTACTCCCTGGATCAACATCCTTCCCATATTTAGATATTTGTTATATCCATGTATACCGTTGCTTTCTAAAAAATAGTCCAACATTTGTTTTGAAGATATCTATTGTATCTGCCATCACATTTTCCAGAGGTAATGAATTCCACATTTTAACTGCCCTTACTGTAAAGAACCCTTTCCATTGTTTCTAGTGAAATTTCCTTTCCTCCAACCTTAAGGGATGCCCCCGAGTCCTTTGTACTGCCCTTGGGATGAATAGTTCTTTTGAAAGCTCCTTGGATTGTCCCCGAATATATTTGTATATAGTTATCATATCCCCTCTTAGACGCCTCTTTCTAATGTAAACAAATATAATTTAGCTAGCCTCTCCTCATAAATCAGATTTTCCCTCCCCTTTATTAATTTGGTGGCTCTTCTCTGCACTTTCTGTAGTTCCATGTCTTTTCTAAGGAGTGGTGCCCAAAATTGTACTCCATATTCAAGGTGTGGTCTTACTAATGCTTTATAAAGGGGCAAAATTATGTTTACTTCCCTTCCATCCTTTGCCTGTTTAATGCAAGATAAGATCTTGTTTGCCTTTGCAGCTACTGCATAACTTTGGGCACTATTGCCAAGCCTGCTATCTACAAGCACTCCTAAATCCTTCTCAATCAAGGATTCCCCTAATGTATCCCCATTTAATTTGTAAGTTGTCTGTTTATTTTTGTTCCCCAAATGCATATCCTTACATTTATCTGTATTAAACCTCATCTGCCATTTACCTGCCCAAGTTTCCAGTCTATCAAAGTCCTCCTGGAGTGAAATCACACACTGCTCTGATTCTACTACCTTACACAATTTAGTGTCATCAGCAAAGATGGAGATTTTGCTCTCTATGCCAACCTCAAGGTCATTAATAAACAAGTTAAAATATTGATAAAAAATTATTGAGAGCTAGTAATAAATATTAGTGTGCAGAGCAAGAGACAAAAGTTGATATATCACATGCTCCTGCAAATGTGTTCCTTTGCAGTGAGAGGGACAAGTCTCTTGTTAACAGCTCTATACTCAAGTAATCTGTTCAGTGGCCTCCCTACCAATAAAGTATATTGTATCACTGACTTGACTGCACAAAACTCAGTGACTCCACTTTGCCTATGAGCAGAAAGATAATGGGTTGTACAAATGTCACATAAAAGATTATAAGTAATTATTACATGACTTGAGACATGAGACATTCTGTGAATTTTATAGAATAATGTAGCACAGACCCAATACATCATTTTTCTAATATATGTATAAAATATGTAATGGTCCCGGGATCTCCCTCTGCCCAATCAGGTCTCTTCCTGGACCCAAGTACATCCAATCACTGGGTACATCCCATATGTCAAACTATATCCTTCTCTAACCCTATCTGTCTCTGTGCCCAATCATGTGGGCGCTCCGCCTGCCGAAACATCTTGCCTTCGCCTGTGATCTTGCATTGCCTAATTACATCCGACACTGGATATTGCTTCTCAAGTATCTCCATATTAATGCTCTGCAGGTCCCTGATGAAGTGAAGGAGATAAAAGTGGCGTCTTTATGACATTCTCCAAAGCCCTCACCTCTCCAGTCAGTAGGTAGATAATCTCCAAAGTGAGATTCAAGATCCTCTCAATCTTCTGCTTCTTGTCCTTTTTCATCATTAGTGAGTTAGTAAGATGCACCAAGAATGGGGTTTTGTCCTTGTGGTAGTGTTTCACCACGTGGTGGCCTCTGCAGTTACTAATATATATTGTATTTCTCTTACACAATAATATAATCCTACAAATGTGGAGAGATTAAAAATGTATTGTATATTTCACGCTGCTGTGACAGAAAAGGATACAATGGAAGAAGTGTTCCTCTCTGTGTGTGTCACCCTGCAGTAGGAGGGACAGATGTGAGGGACTGTGGCTTCTGTCTGTGTTAAGATCCAAAATAACAGGGGAGCGGGGGATCAGTCACCAAAGGAGGGAAGAAAAACTTTGTGTTAAAGAAAAAAAACCGTGTTGTAAACAGTGAGTAAGCAAATATTCAAGTGATAATTCACTGGTGCAATAGCCAATTCAATAAAGTGAAAAATAACAATAAGATTCTCCTCCACTCTAACCCTGTTTCATATATCCTCCACAGCTGAGATGCAAAACAACAGGAGAGCAGGGGGATCAGTCACCAAAGGAGGGAAGAAAATCTGACAGAGCAGTAATGCAGGATAATTTGGACTTAGAAAGAAATCTCCAAATGTCATACTCACAAACTCAAAGAGTAATACAGGCGTATCCCAAACTGTGGCAAACGTGGGTGGGTGTCATCAGGAGTCTAACTGATGAAGCGATACAGCGAAATGCGTAGAGTCCTGTTCCTGTTGTGAGAGTAAAACTCGGAGTGTGTGACCAGCACCGTCCGTGTTACCAGGCTTCCGGAAACAAGGACCAGGAAGTGACGACATCGGAGAGGGCTGTACCTTGGAGTTTGGTGAGAGTGTGACTCGCCCGGCTCCCTGGAGTCACTGCGTCTATGCACAGAGTGTTTTTATATGCTTTTAAAGGACTACCCGGATGTAAGCCTTCATTTCAGGGGGTCCATTCATTGATAAATATATTTTATTGGAAGGACCATCTGCACTATTTTTGGTTTCTTTCTTTTCTCAAGTGCTACTGCAACAGGTTACACCCACCCACGTTTGCCACAGTTTGGGATACGCCCGTATTACTCTTTGAGTTTGTGAGTATGAAATTTGGAGATTTCATTACTGCTCTATGTCAGTTTTTCTTCCCTCCTTTGGTGACTGATCCCCCCGCTCCCCTGTTGTTTTGGATCTCGGCTGTGGAGGATATATGAAACATATCCTGTTTCAGGGATAGAGTGGAGGAGAATATTATTGTTATTTTTCTCTCTTTGTTTCACTTTATTGAATTGGCTATTGCACCAATGAATTATCACTTTAATATGTGCTTTCTCACTGTTTACAACACAGAATACACTGTTTATTATCACTTGATATATGCACTTGTTTATTTTTATTAATTGATCAGCGTTGAGCGTCACTCTCCGCTCTCTTCTATACTTCTGTCTCTGCTACCCTGCAGTGTTAGGCTACAGCCTCGGTCCTCACGGCTGCACTTGCGCCTGGCGGTGTATGAACAGACTACAGCCGCGATCGGCGGTCTGTAGGGGAGCTCTTGGGGAGCGCGGGGGGGGTGCCATGACGTGAGGGGGGGGGCACAGTCATGACGGGGCAAATCTGCCCTTCCATTGGTGCACGCCGACCACGTGATTACGTCACAGCACGGGAAGACAAAATTCTTGTCTTCCCTGCCAGCGTACGCGTCACAGCTTTTTACGCGCCCACACACACAGCCACTGGGATCTGCCCCATAGAGTGCGGCGCGCACACCGTATCGCGCGTCGCAGCAGCCGCTGGGGACCTGGCCTTAGGAACAGAAATGAGAGACTGTGTTTCCTTTCTGTCCATGTCAAACTGCAGAGTGAGGGATAGATGTGAGGCACTGTGGGTACTTTCTGTTTGTGTTACCTGCAGTAGTAGGGACATATTCAAGGGGCTGAGGTCTCTCTCCGTGTCCACCTGCACTGAGAGGGGCAGATATGAAGGACTGTGGGTCCAGCCTATGTCATCCTTCAGTGGAAGGGACAGATTAAAGGGGCTGTGGGTCCTCTCCATCTCTGTCACCCCGCAGTGGGAGGGACAGATGTGAATGACTGTGGGTCTTTTCTGTCGGTGTCACCCTGCTGTTGGAGGGACAGATATGAAATATGGTGTCCTTTCTGACAGAAAGGGACAGAAGAGAGGGACGGTGGGTATTTCTTTTAGTGTCACCATGCAGTGGGAGGAATAGATGTGAGGGGCTGTGTGTCCTGTCTGTGTCACCCTGAAGTGTGATGGACAGATGTCAGGGACTGAGTCCTTTCTGTCTCTGCCACCTTGCAGTGGGAGGGACAGATGTGAGGGACTGGGAGTCCTCTCTGTCTCTGTTACACTGCAGCAAGAGGGACTGTGGGTTCTTCCTTTATGTATCACCCTGCAGTAGGAGTGACCGATGTGAGGGACTGTGGGCATTTCTGTTCATGTCACGCTTCACTGGGAGGATAGATTTGAGGATAGATTTGAGGCACTGTCGGTCAAGTCTGTTTTGTGTCATCCTCTTGTGGGAGGAAAAGATGTAAGGGACTGTGGGTTTTTTCAGTGTGTCACCCTGCAGTGGGAGGGGACGATTCAAGGGGCTGAGGGGCCTCTCCCTCACTGTCAACCTGCAGTGGGAGGGACAGATGTGAGGTACTGTGTGTCATTTGTGTGTGTGTGTGTGTGTGTCATCCTGTAGTGGGAGGGACTGTGTGTCCTTTCTGTCTGTGTCAATGTGCAGTGGGAGAGATGTGCGGGACACTGGTTATTTATTTTTGTGTCACCTTGCCGTGGGAAAAATAGATGCATGGGGCTGTGGGTCCTTTCTCTCTGTGTAACCCTGCAGTGGGAGGGATGATGTCCTCTCTGTCTGTGTCACCATGATATTTGAGGGACAGGTGTACAGATGTAAGCTGCTATTGGTCCTCTGTCTCTCCCCATCACCCTGCAGTGGGAGGTACTGGTGGGAGGTACAGATGTGAGGGACTGTGGGTCCATTCTCTGTGTCCCCCGGCAGTAGGAGGGACAATGTGTCCATTCTGTGTGTAGTACCCTGCAGTAGGGAGGACAGGTGTGAGTGACAATATCCTTTCTGTCTGTGTGACCCTGATGTGTGAGGGACAGCTATAAGCTGCTGAGAGTCCATATTCTCTGTCACCCTGTAGTGAGATGGAGAGATGTGAGGGACTGTGTGTCCTTTCTGTCTGTGTTACCCTGCAGTGGGAGGGACAGATTCAAGGGTCCTTTCTGTCTGGGTCACCTGCAGTGGGAGGGACAGATGTGAGGGAATATTGTCCCTTCCGTCTGTGTCACCTGTCAGTGGGATTGACAGATGTGAGGGACTGTGGGTGTTTACTGTTACTGTGTAGTGAGAAAGACAGATGTGAGGGACTGTGGGTCATCTATCTGTGTATTCCGGCACCAGCAATAAGTACGCTGGGATATTTTTTGTTATTTGTACTATATATGAACTGATTGATCATTGTTTCCTGTCAGCCTCCCTTATATAATTTAAGATTTATTGGTATTCACTTTTAGTGTTTAAATCTCACTAATTATTTCGTTTTTGCACACTGTAGTGTGAGGAACAGATGTGATGGACTTTGGGTCCTTTCTGTCTGTGTCACGCTGCAGTAGGAGGGACAGATGTGAGGAACTGTCACCTTGCATTGAAAGGGACATATGTGAGAGGCTGTGGATCCTTTCTCTCTGCCACCCTGCAGTGGGAGGGACAGACAGAGAGGACCCAGAGCCCATTCCATCTGTCCCTCCAAATGCAGACTGAGACAGACAGAAAGGACAAACAGTCCCTCACATCTGTCCCTTCAACTACAGGGTGATAGACAGAAATGACGCAGTCCCTCAAATCTGTGTCACCCTGTAGTGTGCGGGACAGATGTGAGAGTCTGTGAGTCCTTTATGTCTACATCACCCTTCAGTGAAAGGAACAGATGTGAGGGACTGTGGGTCCTTTGTCTGTGTCACTCTCTAGTGTGAGGGACTGTCAGTCCTTTATGTCTACATCACCCTTCAGTGAAAGGGACAGATGTGAGGGACTGTGGGTCCTTTGTCTGTGTCACTCTCTAGTGTGAGGGACTGTCAGTCCTTTGTGTCTACATCACCCTTCAGTGAAAGGGACAGATGTGAGGGACTGTGGGTCCTTTCTGTCGGTATCACCCTGCAGGAGGTCAGACAGATGTGAGGAACTGTATTTCGGTCTGTCACCCCAGTGACTGGGACAGATGTGAGGGACAGTGAGACATTTCTGTCTGTCTTACCCTGCAGTGGGAGGGACAGATGTGAGGGACTGTGTATTTCTGTCTGGGTCACCCTGCAGTGGGAGGGAAAGATGATAGGGACTGTGTGTCCTGTCTGTGTCCCCCTTGTAATGCTCACGCTGCCCACAAACAAGACCCCGGCACTGAGGTGGGATGGTATAACACCACACACCCGCAGCAGCAGAGGCGTGCCTGGAAGGCGGATAGTTTAGCGTTGCTGGGTTGGAGAGTGTAGGAGATGCGGTATACTTGCCGAGTTCTTGGATAGGAGAAGGCAGGATACTAAGGGTCCGTAATCCGTGGTTTGGGATTGTAGCGAGTAGAGTAGTCCGAGTCCGTATGCCGTGTTCAAGGGTAGGCGAGATCGCCGTAGTCGAGTGTATGCCAAAGTCCAAAATCCAGAAGGGTCCACAAACAAGCCGAGTCGGTACACAAGAGGTTAACTGCAAACGAAATTTAGAGCACTGCACAACAAAAGTGAGCTTCACGAGGCTACATAGGATTATGCTGAGCAAAGCATGGGAGGAAGCAGGAAGCATTTACAGACAGGGCAGACCAATGGGGACAGGGGGCGGAGCGGAGGCGCGGCCTCAGCGGAACTGAGATAGGCGGCAGGCAACAAGGCAGGGAGGAGAGACTTGCCACGCAGCTGGGGATCGTTGCACGTCATCGCTTGTGCACGCCGCGCGGGAGAGATGCGCGACGCATGCGGGAGGCAGGACCAGGTTCCGTGCGGCAGCTAGAAGAGCTGCGGGGGAGCGCGCATCGACAGGAACAGTGGCCGCGGCGGCAGCAGGTAAGGAGGGAACATGTTTCCCGATTCCTTACACCCCTGCAGTGGGAGGGACAGGTGTGAGGGACTGTGTGTCCTGTCTGTGTCCCCTGCAGTGGGAGGGACATATGTGAGGGTCTGTGTCCCCCTGCAGTGGAAGGGACAGATGTGAGGGACTGTGTGACCTGCCTGTGTCCCCCTGCAGTGGGAGGGACAGATGTGAGGGACTGTGTGTCCTGTCTGTGTCCCCCTGCAGTGAGAGGGACAGATGTGAGGGACTGTGTGTCCTGTTTGTGTCCCCCTGCAGTGGGAGGAACTGTGTGTCCTGTCTGTGTCCGGGACAGATGTGAGGGACTGTGTGTCCTACCTGTGTCTCCCTGCAGAGGGAGGGACAGATGTGAGACAATGTGAGTCCTGTCTGTGTCCTCCTGCAGTGGGAGGGACAGAAGAGAGGGACTGTGTGTCCTGCCTGTGTCCACCTGCAGAGGGAGGGACAGATGTGAGGGACTGTGTGTCCTGTCTGTGTCCCCCTGCAGTGGGAGGGACAGATGTGTGGGTCTGTGTCCCCCTGCAGTGGGAGGGACAGATGTGAGGGACTGTGTCCCCCTGCAGTGGGAGGGACAGATGTGAGGGACTGTGTGTCCTGGACAGATGTGATCGACTGTGTGTCCTGTCTGTGTCGCCCTGCAATGGGAGGGACAGGTGTGAGGGGCTGTGTGTCCTGTCTGTGTCCCCCTGCAGTGGAAGGGACAGGTGTGAGGGACTGTGTGCCCTGTCTGTGTCCCCCTGCAATGGAAGGGACAGATGTGAGGGTCTGTGTCCCCCTGCAGTGGGAGGGACAGATGTGAGGGACTGTGTGTCCTGTCTGTGTCCCCCTGCAGTGGGAGGGACAGATGTGAGGGAATGTGTGCCCTGTCTGTGTGCCCCTGCAGTTGGACGGTGTAAGGAATCGGGGAACACGTCCTCTCCGACATGTTTCCTCCTTACCTGTTGTCTCGCAGTCTTCTACTCTTGCACAAGCGAGTGTGCGCAACCCCGCTCGGCATGCAGCTCTTCTATAGTGCCACGGAGCTTAGCCACGCCCCCTCAGATGCACCGCGCCTCTCACGCACGGCGCGCACACGTGACGTCGTGCACCGCTCCCCAGCTGCGTGTCAAGTATTCTACCAGCCCACTTGTCTCCTGCAGCCAATCCTTGTCTCTGCGGAGTCTGCGCCTCCGTTCCGCCTCCCTTATAACTGATATCTGTATGCTATAAAGATCCTGCAGTTCCTGTCTTTCCTTGATGAGCATAACTAGTTGTAGCCTTGTGCCTACACATCTGTTGTGCCTTGCTCCTTGTCTTGTGCTTCTCTCTACAGTTAACCCGTGTACCAACCCGGCTTGTATTTGGAAACTCCTGTGGATACTGACCCCGGCTTACCCTCGACTCTGCTGCCTTCTCCAATCCTGACCACGGCTACATGGACTACCACTATTCTGGCCTCTCCAACCCCAGACCACGGCAATAGGGACTACAACTATTCTGACCTTTCCAACCCCAGACCACGGCTATATGGACTCTGACCATTCTAATCTCTCCAACCCAAGATCTCGGGAAGAATCTGGACTAACTCACTCTCTCCAACCCAGATACGACTAAGTTGACAATCCGCCTGCCAGGCACGCTTTCGCTGCTGTGGGTTCGAGGTTTAATACTTCTCCACCTCAGTCCCGGGGTCCTGTCTTGCTCGTGGGCAGCGCAAGCGTTACAGAGGGACAGATGTGAGGGACCGTGTGTTCTGTCTGTGTCCCCCGCAGTGGGAGGGACAGGTGTGAGTGGCTGAGTGTCCTGTCTGTGTCCCCTGTCTGTGTCCCCCCGCAGTGGGAGGGACTGTGTGTCCTGTCTGTGTCCCCCTGCAGAGGGAGAGACAGATGTGAGGGACTGTGTGTCCTGTCTGTGTCCCCCTGCAGTGGAAGGGACAGATGTGAGGGACTGTGTGTCCTGTCTGTGTCCCCTGCAGTGGGAGGGACAGATGTGAGGGACTGTGTCCGGTCTGTGTCCCCCTGCAGTGGGAGGGACAGATGTGAGGGTCTGTGTACCCCTGCAGTGGAAGGGACAGATGTGGGGGACTCTGTGCCCTGTCTGTGTCCGGGACAGATGTGAGGGACTGTGTGTTCTGTCTGTGTCCCCTTGCAGTGGGAGGGACAAATGTGAGGGACCCTGTGTCTTGTCTGTGTCTCCCTGCAGTGGGAGGGACAGATGTGAGGGACTGTGTGTCCTGTCTGTGTCTCCCTGCAGTGGGAGGGACAGATCTGTGTCCCCCTGCATTGGGAGGGACGGATGTGAGGGGCCGTGTGTCTTGTCTGTGTCTCCCTGCAGTGGGAGGGACAGATGTGAGGGACTGTGTGTCTTGTCTGTGTCTCCCTGCAGTGGGAGGGACAGATGTGAGGGACTGTGTGTCTTGTCTGTGTCTCCCTGCAGTTTGAGGGACAGATGTGAGGGACTGTGTGTCCTCTCTGTGTCCGCATGCAGTAGGAGGGACAAATGGGAGGGACTTTGTGTCCTGTCTGTGTCCCCCGCAGTGGGAGGGACAGGTGTGAGTGGCTGAGTGTCCTGTCTGTGTCCCCCCGCAGTAGGAGGGACTGTGTGTCCTGTCTGTGTCCCCCTGCAGAGGGAGAGACAGATGTGAGGGACTGTGTGTCCTGTCTGTGTCCCCCTGCAGTGGAAGGGACAGATGTGAGGGACTGTGTGTCCTGTCTGTGTCCCCCTGCAGTGGGAGGGACAGATGTGAGGGACTGTGTGCCCTGTCTGTGTCCCCCTGCAGAGGGAGAGACAGATGTGAGGGACTGTGTGTCTTGTCTGTGATGTCTCTCCCACTAACTCACCCTCTGTCTCTTTCTCGCTCTCTCTGCAGCTGCACTGATTGAGATTGGCTGTCTCTTGTCATGTGGTCTCTTTGGTCTGCTGGGTGTTCTGGGAGTTGTAGTCCTTCTTGTCTTCCATTACAATTTTATTTACAGACAGCTGAACTACAAGTCCCAGAATCCCATGTAAAACTGTGTCATCATAATGATTCAGATAATCAGTGCAGAGCTTTGGTAACCACACCCCTCCCTCTCAAGGCTGCAGCAAGTTATATTCTGTTTTCTGATCTGCTTTGCTATATTCACATTAAATACACTATAACGCTGAAGTACAGGAATATTTTACATATATGTATACACATCCATCCACACACAAGAACTATAACACTTTCTTACACTGATACTGTGTGATTATATATTGCACATTGTAACACTGACACATCAAACACTGATAATGTGTGATTATATGTAGCCCTCTTTCCCTCTAATGTGAACGGTCTACTAGTGCTGGCGGTACCTGTCGGCTCACAGGAATCTGAGCCTCCGCTACTGGGAGCCTGGGGTAACGAATATACTGAGTGGCAGCGCCTCCACCTGAACGGGACCCCAATTGGAGGGGATAACTCAGAGCAGGAACTATTAATAACAGTCGACAGATTATAAGAATAACAATAATAACATTTACTGTGAGCAATAACCATAAACCACATACAGGCAATAGCAATACTAATGGTTACAGCTAAACCTCGCCGCGCAGGGCGTTGTCCCGCGACTGTGTATCCACACACCGTGTCCACAGTACCAAAGGTGTCCCTTGGTCACTTCACCCAATAAGTGTCCCCAAAAGATGCCCACCCCTCTAGGCGTGATCGGCGCCTTATACGGTGTTGGGGCACATTTGGCGAACGTTACCTGCCACACCCGGGCGCTCTAACAATGAGAAGAAGGGGATCTGCCGATTCAACGATATCCTCCGCTGGATGGGATGTCTCCCTCTGGAGTTACTTCCACAATGATGCTCGCTCACTCTCTGGCAGTCTGGTCCCAGACTGCTACAGCAATAGTTCAAATGAAACCACTGTGGCCCTAAGCTGGCTAACCATTAAAGGGACAGGATCCCTAACAGAAGGGCCTTCCCTACAGCAGCCCCAAGCTTTGGATGAGTTGGGGCCTATCTGGGGCCTAGGAGATTTCTGGCCTATTGCAGAGGGTCACAGACCCCTGCACCTGTACAACCTCCCCTAGCTGCGTCCCTGCTCCAACTGCCAGCAACCCTCAGAGTTCCAAATGTATCAACTGCCTCACAGAAGAATCCTGTCACTTCATTGGCCAGTAAAGCGCAATGGAGTGCAATATGTGAAAAGTGATTAACCAAGTGCAATGGTCATAAGTGAAAGAATCACTCACACAGATATCAGTAGATGGGTGTCTTAGCAGCTCCTCCTCTCATGTGGAAAAAGTGAAAGGAGAAAACATAGCATAACACAGTTTTAATGAACACAACAAACATAGGGTGGGAGAGAAAATAAACTCACATTCTCCACGGCCTTTAAAGCGTTGAGTGCTACAAGGGCATACTCACACCACTCCGGATCCCCAGAATCCTCTAAGGCCTCGGGCATGGTCAGCGCTTATGCGCTGACCCGTGCTGAGGCGCGCTCACGCTCGGCACTGAGCCCCTGCAGCCGCAATGAGAGCGGCTTTAGCAGGGGCTCGCTTACGCTTACGCAAGCGTGAGGAAGCGTAGGTCTTATACAAATTTTAAATTCGAGCGCTCAAGGGAGGGCGAACCAGCTCCGTGACGTCACAGCCCCCCCCCCCCCCCTACACGCCCCGGACGGCGCGCGGACCAAGGCCAGGGAAAGCACCCGCTTTCCCTCAGCCTCAGCGCGCCTCCGCCCGGCACAATTCACCATGGACGCAGCAAAAGGCTGAGTCCCCGCTGGCGCTGAGTTCGCTATGCGCTTGGCGCGCTTACCTTCTTCAATGTGGATCAGCACATCCCCTCTCCCGTTGTGCGCCACGCGCTCATGCGCGCGCACATACGCTCCCCCAAGTTCTGCTTGGGGAGACAAGGGAGAGATACTTCTGTGCTGAGAGCAGGGTCACATGACCCTGCTCTGACAAATGGGAAGAGAGGGGGCGTTTTAATCTGCTGTCACACACACACTGACACTGAATTCAGCAGAGAGAAGTGGAAAGGAAAGGGGCAAATGGACAGAGGGGGGGGGGCAAACGGACAGAGGGGGGGCAAACGGACAGAGGGGGGGCAAACGGGCAGAGGGGGGGCAAACGGACAGAGGGGGGGGGGCAAACGGACAAAGGGGGGGGCAAACGGACAGAGGGGGGGCAAACGGACAGAGGGGGGGCAAACAGACAGGGGGGGGGCAAACGGACAGAGGGGGGGGCAAACGGACAGGGGGGGGGGCAAACGGACAGAGGGGGGGGCAAACGGAGTGCTGCTGTGTGGTGGGGGGCAAACGGAGTGGTGTGGTGGGGGGAGAAGGGAGGGAAGAAGGGAGGGAGAGAGAGAGAGAGAGAGAGAGAGAGAGAGAGAGAGAGAGAGAGAGAGGGT
>NC_134494.1:10696116-10763752 GCF_040206685.1 Ascaphus truei | reverse complement strand
CATACAGTACAGTACAGTACAGGGTAAGAAATGACGTTGTTTTAAAAGCTGGATTAGATGTGTTTTAAATTATTTTGTGTATGCTGCTACAGTATGCTTTATTGTGAGTTTAAAGTATTTAAAGTATTTAAAGTATTAAAGTATTTAAAGCTAAAAAAAAAAAAAAAAAAAAAAAAAAAGACATATGTCCATCAAGTTCAACCTATGCTGAAATGTAGACGACAGTTACTTATCCTATATTTGTATTTACAGTATTTAAAACGTCAACTCTCCCACCACTGTGCTTTAATGGCCAGGTAATGCCGTGTACTGATGGGCTTATTACTTCATATCCCTTAACTGCCAGAAGGAACTGCAACACGCTGCAGTGAAGTGGTTAATGAATAGGGTTAAATAGACTTTCAGGGCAGATATTTCTCTCTTTTGCTTTTTATGTCTTGTGTTTTTATCTCCATGCTGTGCATTTATCCCCTGTGTTGTATGCTGTTTGTATGCTAATTCTCTGAATAAATTAGTACATGGTTAGTGCTATATACACAAAAATGATCATAATAAAAATAATAGTCTGGTACTACAGCTAATTTAAAATCTATCTAAACTATTTGTCAGATATCTTCCATATACAGTATAAAAATACATTAAAATATCCCCGCTACAGGCAGGTTATTTCATTTACTTGGTTATTATAATGCCAATAAATTGAAATGTATAACATACATCTAAAGACTAATGGATGTATTACTTTTTACAGTTCATTGTATTTTGTAATAGAAATATCAAAACACCGTTTTGAGAAAATTTGTACAAAACTCAAATTTACATTACAATACAGAATCTAAACAATTATAGTGTTGATGGTATTGCCCAAAACTGAATAAAACACATCATATGAAAGAGAAAAAAATAAATAAAAAAAAATAAAGTATTTTAAAATTAGATAGATGTATTCCTTGGTATTGTATTGTGTGTTTGAGGAAGGTCAGGGATAGGCTTGGTTTGTAAAGGTTGTATTTTTGTCGGTACTTATATTTTTTCAAAGGCTTAATTGTTCTGCTCTGGGCGTGAATTTGTTAATGGTTTTATTGTTCGGGATCTAGTGTGAATTGTTTAGGGATGTAAATAATGATTGCTAATTAAGTTTTGTTTACTTGGTTGATTAATTTGCAGAATGTATATGGTGCATAGATATTTAGGCATCATTTATATTGGAATGTAAGTTGTTTAAATGGCTTTTCAGAGGTTTATGATGATTTAGATTGAGAGATCAGTTATGAATATTAAAGGAAATTGATTTTAATTTAGTGTGTATGTATGGAGAAGTGTTTTGTTGTAGGACAGTGCTTTTGATAACCCTTCTACATTTATTTGTACTGTATATTGGTTTATCATGGGTGTGTATATAACGTGTGTATATATATATATATATATATACTGTATATCTCTCTCTCTCTCTCTCTCTCTCTTTCTCTCTGTCTCTCTGTATATATATACAGTATATATATATAGTTGCATGATGAAGCCACAGTACAAATTCATGGGTGAGGGTGGGTATCGGGCCTGTGTGGCTTAACCCCTTAATCACCTTTGCGGTTATTATCTGATAAGGTGTTTAAGGGGTTAATTGATATCTGAATGTAATTGCAATGTATTGGCTTTTGATTTTTGTTTACTTGGTTGATTCATTTGCAGAATGTATATGGTGCATAGATTTTATGCATCATATATATTGGAATGTGAGGTTTTTCATTGGTTTGTGATGATATACAGTAGATTGTGAGATCAGTTAGGATTTTTAAAGGAAATTGATTTTAATGTAGTGTCTGTATGGAGAAGTGTTTGGTTGTAGGGCAATACGCTTTTGATAACCCTTCTACATTTATTTGTAGTGTATATTGGTTTATCATGGGTGTGTATATAACGTACTGTATATCTCTCTCTCTCTCTCTCTTTTCTCTCTGTATATATATACAGTATATAATATATAGTTGCATGATGAAGCCACAGTACAAATTCATGGGTGAAGGGTGGGTATCGGTCCTGTGTGGCTTAACCCCTTAATTACCTTTGCGGTTATTATCTGATAAGGTGTTTAAGGTGTTAATTGATATCTGAATGTAATTGCAATGTATTGGCTTTGTATTTGCTATGTATGTTGTGGACAAGACAAGGATTTTGCTGGCAACGGACACTTCGTATTGATGAGGTCAGTAGTACTTTATTTATTTGTATATGCTAGTTAATGTTTTTAATAATGGGCAATTAATCTATTATCCATATCTGGATAATAGTTATTTTGCACATTATTGTACTGTAGGTGTTGGGGGGGAGGGTGTATGTATTGAATGTATAGGCCAGGTTTATTTTTTTTACATTCAGGGTTTTGATTCCGTGGTTCTGCGTGGGGCCTATGGAGACCACCTCCGGGTATTCTCGGGTATCCCAAGGGTATCAGGCTGGTGGTTCCACGGGTGACACATGCGGGGATGATGATGTGTGGTCCCACTTCTGTGGGGGCACCGCGGACCCGTAGTCTGTGGGGATGACGATGTGTGGTCCCACTTCTGTGGGGGCACCGCCGACCCGTAGGTGCGGGGATGATGATGTGTGGTCCCACTTCTGTGGGGGCACCGCAGACCCGTAGTGAGCACCTGTGAGTTCCCCAGACCCCCGAGGGAACCACCCGAGGCCCCGCAGACACCTGTGGGTTTGACCCGGGGCTCCCAGACATCCTTGGGCCTACCGTGGGGACCCAATTGTGGCCCACGGTGACCCAAGAAGACCACCTGGGTGCCATGGTGCTGGCAGGATCCACCAGCAGGCCTCCAGAACCTGTGTAAAAAGGGCTGCTGGTAAACTGTAGGTCTGTACAGGTGCCCTGCCAGCCCACCGGGGACTAGCGTGGGGCTGCGTTATGAACCCTGTATGTAAAAGGATAAATCTTGTATTTATGGGGGGGGGGCACAGGGGGTGGGTAATGTATTTAATAAATATAATGCTGTTTATTGTGGGTCATTGTACTGTTTTTAGTGTGGGTACTGGGGGTGGGGTGTTTCCCCAACGGTATGTGGGTAGGCCTCCCTTGTGGGTACTGACTGGGTGGTTAGGCCTCACGGGGGGGGGTTAGTGTGGGAGGGTATGTAGGCATCCCGAGTGGTGGGTGAGGGTGGGTTAACCCCTTCATGACTGTAGCGGTTAATAACCGCTATGGTGATTAAGGGGTTAGGGGACATTACTTTGGATGTTTTAATTTTTGTCTCTGTTTTGCAGAAGCGGAGGGGCCATGGCCAGGATGGGGGGGGTAATGGTATGTGGGTAGGGGGTGAGGGTGGTTATACCTCACAGTATGCACATTGGGTCCCCCCCTCCCCACATTTACATACACTGCACTGACAGCAATGCAGGGAGGGAGATTTACTGTAACAGAAACATCTCTCTGCCTTCAGTGTAATCTGTTTAAAGACCCCTCCCCCCTCCCTAATGTTTCTGTTAAATCTCTCTGCCTTCAGTGTAATCTGTTTAACAGAAACATTAGGGGGGAGGGGGCTTTACATCTCTCTGCCTTCAGTGTAATCTGTTTAAAGACCCCTCCCCCCTCCCTAATGTTTCTGTTAAATCTCTCTGCCTTCAGTGTAATCTGTTTAACAGAAACATTAGGGGGGAGGGGGCTTTACATCTCTCTGCCTTCAGTGTAATCTGTTTAACAGAAAAATTAGGGGGGAGGGGGCTTTAAACAGATTACACTGAAGGCAGGGAGATACAGGGGATGTACTGTATTGTTCATCATGTATTTTGTTTATTGCAATGCTGTGTATAATGTATAAGGTTTTTTACAATTAGATAGATGTAATCCTTGGTATTGTAAGGGTTAGCTTTGGTTTTAAATTGTGTTTTCTGGTTGGTACTTACAGTATATATTGATTTTTGTTTACTTGATTGGTTAAAATAGTTGACTTGTTTGGAAGTGTTTGTATTTACTGGTACAGTAGCTTGCAATTATATTGTTAACATTCATTTGCAGAATATATATGGTGCATAGATTTTATGCATCATTTATACAATGTAAATGCAATGTACTGTGTGGATTGGAATGTTATGTTTTATATTGTAAGATCAGTTAGGATTATTAAATGGATTATTATTATTGTCTGTATAGAGAAGCGTTATTTGTAGGACAGTATGATTTTGATAACCATTCTACAGTACATGTATTTGTATATTGGTTCATCATGTGTGTGTATATACTGTGTGTATATATATACTGTATATATCTATATCTATATCTATATATATATATATGTATGTATACAGTATATATATATATACACAGTATATACTGCATATGTATAGGGATTGTTATTATATATACTGTATATATATACAGTATATATATACAGTATATATTTATTTCTCTTCATGTATTTATTTATTTATTTAGATTTATTTATTAATTGTGGGGCTGCTGTGCGTGAATTTTTGTTTTATTGGGGGTAGCGGGGGTGAGGGGGGTGTTTGGCCCTTGGTGTGAGTTTAGGACTTGCAGCAGCAGCACCACAATTAATAAATAAATCTAAATAAATAAATGAATATAAATAAATACATTTAAAATACATTTTTATTGATAGTGTAGATGTGCAGAGGGTCTCCGGAGCAGAACCGCGTTGGTTTCAGGTCTGGGGACCCCCTGCTCCCCGAGATACAGGCCCCTTTAGGGGGTGCCGGTATCCCTCTGCTCTGCTTGGTTTACAGGCCGCGATCACGTGATCGGGACCTTTAAACCAAGCAGAGGGATACCGGCACCTCATAAATGGGGCTGTATCTCGGGGAGCAGGGGGTCTCCAGACCTGAAACCAATGCGGTTCAGCTCCTGAGACCCCCTGCACATCTACACTATCAATAAAAATGTATTTCAAATGTATTTATTGTCATTTATTTATTTAGATTTATTTATTTATTTTTTGGCGGCTGCTGTGTGTGAGTTTTTTTTTATTGTGGGTAGCGGGGTGGGTGAAGGAGGTATTAGCCCCAACGGTGCTTGTTTAGGGCTTGCGGGGGGGTAGCGGGAGGGCTTAGCCCCTTCATGACCGTAGCGGTATTAACTGCTACAGTCGTGAAGGGGTTAAGTGCACCCGCAACCCCCCCGCAAGTCCTAAACTCACACCAAGGGCCAAATACCACCCTCACCCATCCCCACTACCCACAATAAAGCGGGCACGGTGGGTTAACCCCTTCATTGCCTTAGCGGCTATCCGCTATGCTAATGAAGCAGCATTTCTGTATTTTTAATAATATTGAACAGGAGCAGGGGGGGTCCCTGAGCATTAATTTCTGGCTCAGGGAACCCCCTGCTCACTGTACAATATTATTAAAATACAGAAATGCTGCTTCTTTACCATAGCGCATAGCCGCTAAGGTAAAGAACGAGTGTTTATTTACTGTATATACTGTATGTGTTTTATTTATACTGTACATGTGCAGAGGGTCTCCGGAGCAGAACCGCACTGGTTTCAGGTCTGGGGACCCCCTGCTCCCCGAGATACAGGCCCCTTTAGGGTGTGCCGGTATCCCTCTGCTCTGCTTGGTTTACAGGCCGCGATCACGTGATCGGGCCCTTTAAACCAAGCAGAGGGATACCGGCACCTCATAAAGGGGGCTCTATCTCGGGGAGCAGGGGGTCCCCAGACCTGAAACCAACGCGGTTCAGCTCCGGAGACCCCCTGCACATCTACACTATCAATAAAATGTATTTCAAATGTATTTATTGTCATTTATTTATTTATTTAGATTTATTTATTTATTTTTTGGCGGCTGCTGTGTGTGAGTTTTTTTTTATTGTGGGTAGCGGGGGTGGGTGAAGGGGGTATTAGCCCCAACGGTGCTTGTTTAGGGCTTGCGGGGGGGTAGCGGGAGGGCTTAACCCCTTCATGACCGTAGCGGTATTAACTGCTACGGTCGTGAAGGGGTTAAGTGCACCCGCAACCCCCCCCGCAAGTCCTAAACTCACACCAAGGGCCAAATACCCCCCTCACCCATCCCCACTACCCACAATAAAGCGGTTCAGCTCTCCGGAGACCCCCTGCACATCTACACTATCAATAAAAATGTATTTAAAATAATTTTTAATGTGCCGATGTTTGCGCAGAGAGAGAGCAGCGGATCTCTCTCTGCTGCAAACACATCCCGCCCCCGCCGCCCATACAGTAGTATCATTTATGTATGTGCGTATACAGTACTGTATGTTAGGGGTTATAGGGTAGTTGTAATAAAGTATATACTGTATATATATATATATATATACTGTGTATAGAGACATACTGTGTATAGAGAGACAAGGTACTGCGGAGATTTGAACTCAGGATCTCCTGTTTGCTAGACAGGCGCTTTAACCAACTAAGCCACAGTGCCACGGATAAAACAAAAGAAAAAAGTGCGAGAGAGAGAGATTCTTCTATGGCTACTACAGGGCTACTACAGTACCGGTTGAGAATGATTAATAGTGTTATTAACCTTTTTATTTAAACATATGTTGCAACACTGAGTGTGTATGTGAGAGAAGAGAAATTCAAAATGTGTTTAGAGCTTGTAAAAAGTAACTTTAATGTGGTCGTGCAGCATTTTTTCAAAATGATTTAACTTTAAAAGAATCTTGCTTAGGACTAATACAAGGCATTGCTGAGATTTGAACTCAGGATCTCCTGTTTACAAGACAGGCGCTTTAACCAACTAAGCCGCAGTGCCACTGATAAAACAAAAGAAAAAAGTGCGAGAGATAGAGATTCTTCTATGGCTACTACAGGGCTACTACAGTACCGGTTGAGAATGATTAATAGTGTTATTAACCTTTTTATTTAAACATATGTTGCAACACTGAGTGTGTATGTGAGAGAAGAGAAATTCAAAATGTGTTTAGAGCTTGTAAAAAGTAACTTTAATGTGGTCGTGCAGCATTTTTTCAAAATGATATAACTTTAAAAGAAACTTGCTTAGGACTAAGACAAGGCATTGCTGAGATTTGAACTCAGGATCTCCTGTTTACAAGACAGGCGCTTTAACCAACTAAGCCACAGTGCCATTGACAAAAGAGAGAGAGAGAGAGAGAGAGAGAGAGAGAGAATTTGTTTCGAGCTTTAACCATCACGATGTTAATTGTTATTTTCTCTTCTCTTCCATGCACAGTTAGTGTTGAAACAAATGTTTACTTTTTCAAAAGGTACCTTAGTACACTGCCTATAATGGCATTTTCAAAGTAATCTTTCTATGAATATACTAATAGGGAGATTCTCTCTCTTTTTTCTCTCATTCACTCTTTTTTATTTATGGCGCTGTGGCTTAGATGGTTAAAGCGCCTGTCTCGTAAACAAGAGATCCTGAGTTCAAATCTCAGCAGTGCCTTGTCTTAGTCCTAATGATGATGAACAAAATAAAATTAAATAAGATGTTAAAATATAATCAGAATAGTTGTTAACATAAAGTATAATTGGTTGTTAACATAAATGCATGCAGTAATGCTCCCGTTTGTTGCATTTTTGACCAATCTTATTGTTTATAATTGTTCACATTGTCCTCATGTTTATAATTTATGCTATCAACCAATTATACTTTATGTTAACAACTATTCTGATTATATTTTAACATCTTATTTTTTTTTGTTTCCCCCTTTTTCTATTTTTTTCCATTCTTGTCTGAGTGAGAATTTTAATGTAAAATATGTTTTTTATAACTAGGTTAGAGAGGTGCTGAGGTAGGGAATTGGTTAATGCCAACCCACAACCACGCGGGCGCGCCTAGGATGTAGATTAGTCATGCAAGCCAGGTCAGGATTAGATATGTGAGAATAGTTGAGGGTACTTGCCAGGTCAGGGGTGGAGAGTTGCGGTTCGTCGGGGTACATGGCCAAGTTCAGGATTGGACAGTAGCGGATCGTCGGGGTATGTAGCCAGGTTCAGGATAGAAGAGTATCGGATCATTGGAGTACTTAGCCAAGGTCAGGACTGGAGACAGGAGAATGGACGTTCCTAGCCGGATCAGGAGAGGAGAGATGCAGAGTCCAAATAGAGAAGCAGGGTCAGGCAACAAGTGGTTAACAGGCATGGCAAGGCAAGGTCACAGGACAAGAATGCAGCAAGGCACGGTGCCACACTAGACTATGCTCAGCAATGAGAGTCAGAAACAGGAAGGTATATATATAGGGAGGACCTTCAATAGAAAGCTAGGGCAGAACCAGGAAGTGAAATCCAATAGGCTGTTGGTGCACACAGGTGTGCCCTATGATGCAGCCTGATCAGGAATGGAGGTGAGACCGATCGCGCGCCAACCTGCGCACGTCACGGAGGACAGGGGGCGGCGCCTAGAACGCGTGTCACTCCCACGCCGGTCCTGTCCATAATCAGAGTGGGGGCGGAGCTTGGAACGCGCATCAGAGGGGAGGCTGGACCAGTGCACCTGTCGCACGCAGGAGCGGGGGGCGGAGTCAGAACCCGCAGGTGGAGAGTTAGACAGCACAAGATCCGCACGCGCGTGTAATTGGGCCACAAGATTGCGCATCCTGGATGTCCATCGTGGGAGGGTCTTTAAGGTGAGGAGACAGTCTACGGCCGCCAGGATGGCGATTCCTCACACCCAGGCAGTCATGAGCTTGTTCTGATAAGTGGGGTTCACAATGAGCACCAGCTGCCTTGGGATCAATTCTCTAAACTGGGCATACTGGTCATACCAATACCACTACTTTTGGCTGGTCTGAGCAACTCTGAGTTCATCCTGTGCCAGCCCCATAAGATTGACTGACCACTCTCTGAGCTTCACCACTACTGAACCACCAAGGTATCAGTCTTGGCAGTCTCCCCCTCCTATTCTTTACAGAACCGGTCAACTGTCTCATGTACCTGGGGCCTGTAGAGAAACTCAAAAAGGGGGCTCATGCAGCACCTCTATATGAGAATAAGATGTGTTACAGAGATTCCCAGTCCACCCAAACCACTTGCCAAGTACAGTTGCTTGAAGAAGGTAGGGTGCGTGCAGAGTAGCTTCACATAGCTGAGACAAATTGAACAGTTCCAACATGCACTGTGCCCCCTGATAAGTTAGGATTTCAATAGGGAAACACTACCACCTTCTGGGCCTCTATGGAGGATAACGCTACAAACTTGAAATACCTCATGGTGAAGTTTACCACTGTGAGGACACACATCTTGCCCACATGACTTGGGATCATTAGGGGCCCCACAATGTCAACTGTTACCCGCTGGAAGTGTTGCCCGATCACCGCTAGTGATCTCCGGAGTACTTTTGCCCAACCGTTGTGTTTGGCTACTCACTGGAAGGTTTCAAAGTCCGAACAGAATAATCTCACTGCCCGTGCCACCCCTGGACAGTAGCCATCCCAATAACAACACAAGCTAGCGGAATTGTGTAGGTCAAGCATAGAAGCTGGGCCCAGTATATGGTGGTTACATCTAGATGCCTAATCTAAGTCTAAAATTGGTTCGGGGCCACAGGGGCTTGGACCTTGTACAAAAATTCATGATGCCACAGGAACCACTCAGATCTGGGCTCAGAGGCAGTGTCGGCATTGTGCTACCTCATGCCTCCCAAGTCCAGGTCCAACCGCAAGGTTTTGCAAAATGCGCATGTACTCCGTACTCTTGTCCCTAGAAACACGATCAGAGTTAGGGGGTCTGAAACATCAGGCTCTCCCCGGCTTACCACCCTGGTCTCTGCCATGAGCTCCATATGTATTGGCTCCAAGGTCATTGGATCAATGGGTTTGAGTTCTGCTTCCAAAACAGTGGAGCCTCCTGGTGGGCTGCCAGTAACTACCATGACCTGGTTGCCTTCTTCCTCATAGTGACAATCTAGCCAATGCAGGGCATTACCCAGCAAAATATCACTGTTCAGACCTGGAGCACCCCTATATGTCAGATCTCTTGTCCTGCTCCCCAATCAAGGAACACACTGGTAACCTGGAGGGACCGGGGGCTCCATCAGGCATGATGACATGTATGCCCTAGCTGGGTAAAATGTTCTTGTGTGATCATATTAGGTTGGACCAGGGTTCTGCTGGCCCCAGTGTCCAATAACCTGACTGCCATCTTGGTAACCGATGGTTACTTGGTGCATATGCATCTGCCGCACATTGTGGGGCTCGAGTTCAATCGCGGAAACCTGTTCCTCTGTCTTGGGGGGGCAGTACCGCTGTTTCTGGACTACAGGTTTTCAACTGACCTGCTGCATCGCCTGGTGTTGTTACATGGATGGTGCCAGTCCTACACTGGTGATCAGTCTTGGGGCTTAGGATCATGGCCACAGGTTCAGGATACTTGCTAGGGCAGAATTAGGGCAATTAGTCAGCATATGGCGTGTTCAGCCACACATATAGCACCTACATTCATGTGCAAACTTTGTCAGCAGTTGTGTAGTTGGGGGTGCATTGGGTGGGCAGCTGCTCCTCCAATTTGGTGCTTCCACTTTGTGCATTAGATGAGAACTGCATGTTCTGCGGATTGGGGTTCTTTCCAGGACATGGCGGCGCCACCATGAACTCATCCACCATATCTGTATCCTTCCGCCCCTTGGCTGACATTTTGTTCACTACCCAATCCCAGAAAGGAAGTAACACTGTTAAGAACAGACAGCAGAACAGGCTTTACCTTTATTTTTAGCAATCCTGTCCATTTCATCACAGTCAGTCTCAGTTCATAGATCAGCTTCTGTCTATACTATCCTTCAGTGGTTACTGGGGACAATGGGACTCAAGCCACTGCCAAAGTCAAATAGTTCCCGGTAAGCACACTAGCAAATACCACACAATACAGTATACAACAGAATAGATAAGTACTAACAAACACATGGGATAACACTCAGTCATGACAATGGAGTTATTAAAAAATAAGATTTAATAAAGAGAGGTACAGTACAGCACACTAACATACAATTCAGCAGCAGTAAAATAAATGGTAGGGTAGTAAAAGTTTTGTACAACTTACAGTATAAACGAAGGAATCTTGGGATCGGCACAGAGGCAGTGGGTTACTGCAGGGTCCAGCTTGTACATGTAGAGACAACACAGCAAGTGAATGGCTTCCCCAAATGAGTCTCAAGGCAAAACTGCCAGGCAACGCATTTTATTTGTGTATTTCCCCATTATTCCCTATGGGCTTTTTGGACCAATCATAGACTTTTGTTGCAGTTCATAATCTTCAGCCAATCACTAAGCTTGCCCAACAGAAATGCTCACATAACAGAAATCTGAGAGGTAATCCAGACCAGAAGGTGTTTATAATTCCCTAACGAAGGGTGGCGCTTTATGATCTAGGGTCATGCAGAAAATGGCAGCAGCCAGGTACAAGACAATGGAAACACTGCAGGGAGCTTCTGGTGGATGTGACTAGGGGGAGTCTACCAAAAAGTTATAACCTATTGTAAATACATTTTTACTTCTATTTTGATTTAAAAAAATTAAGGTACTTGGTGGGCTAACCTTTATTTTAAAAGCCTTTCCCTTCAAATAAGGACCTTACTGTCTTGAACTTTCTGAGGGCAAAAATCCATGACTCTCAGGGACTTTTTTAATGCTATATATTTTGCTCAGTGGTGTCTCAGATGTTTAACAAGCTCTTAACTTTGGGTAAAACACTTCCCACAATAGGTTCAGTTAAAGACTCTATTGTGTGAAATCTCTGATGTTTAACAAGATTTGAGCTCTGGGAAAAACATTTTCCACATTCAGAGCAAACAAATGGTCTCTCCTGTGTGAAATTGTTGATGTTTAACAAGAATTGAGTTCTGGCAAAAAGATTTTCCACATTCAGAGCAAACAAATGGCTTCACTCCTGTGTGAATTTTCCGATGTCTAACCAGGGTTGCGCTGTGGGAAAAACATTTCCCACATTCATTGCAAACAAATGGCTTCTCTCCTGTGTGAATTATGTAATGTCTATCAAGATCTGACTTATGGGGAAAACATTTCCCACATTCAGAGCAAACAAATGGCCTCTCTCCTGTGTGAAATTGTTGATGTTTAACAAGAATTGAGTTCTGGCAAAAAGATTTTCCACATTCAGAACAAACAAATGGCTTCACTCCTGTGTGAATTCTCTGATGTCTAACCAGGGTTGAGCTGTGGGAAAAACATTTCCCGCATTCATTGCAAACAAATGGCTTCTCTCCTGTGTGAATTATGTAATGTCTATCAAGATCTGACTTATGGGGAAAACATTTCCCACATTCAGAGCAAACATATGGTCTCTCTCCTGTGTGAATTCTCTGATGTTTAACAAGATGTGGTTTCTGGGAAAAACATTTCCCACATTCAGAGCAAACATAAGGTTTCTCTCCTGTGTGAATTCTCATATGTACAATACATTGTGAGTTATTTGTAAAACATTTCCCACATTCAGCGCAAACAAATGGTCTCTCTCCTGTATGAATTATCTGATGTCTAACAAGATCTGACTTATGGGAAAAACATTTTCCACATTCAGAGCAAACAAATGGTTTCTCTCCTGTGTGAATTATTCGATGTCTAACAAGATCTGACTTATTGGAAAAACATTTCTCACATTCAGAGCAACCAAATGGTCTTTCTCCTGTGTGAGATTTTTTATGTCTAACAAGATTTGAGTTCAGGGAAAAACATTTGCCACATTTAGAACAAGAAAATTGTTTATCTGCACTGTGAATTCTCTGATGCTGAAAAAGAAATGATTTATGAGAGAAGTGTTTCCCACATTCAGAGCAGGGAAACAACTTCACTTCCTTGTGAATTGTCTGATGTTTAATAAGAGCGGAGTTACTAGTAAAGCATTTATGACATTCAGAGCAGTTATAAAGCCGTGCTGTAGTGTGTGTTCTTTGGTGATTTGTAAAAGCTGATTTTTTATTAAAGTTTTTACCACATTCAGTGCACTTATACTTTATTACTGATAAGTTTTTTTTACTTTTCTGTGCATTAGTGTTTCCTTCATCCAATTTCTTAATATGAGTAGATACATATTCAATCCCTGTATGTTCTCTCAGTGTATAAATGTGGGAGACTGTGGGATTTTGTTCTTCACGGAAGCATGATTCCTTAGCCATAATACTCAAAGAATTTCTCTGTCTCTCACTTGGGCTATTTTGCCTCAAGCAATTTGCTTCTTCATCACTTTTAACAACATTGTTATCTTCATTTACACTATCTGGTGAGCAAAGCGGAGTATGCCATTCTGCAGGTGTAATTGTGCTCAAGGATTTATCTGTTGGAAATAAATGCACCATGAGAAAACAAGTTAATTAATAGCATAAACATAATTTAACATTTCTGGTTGAACATTTCAATTAGTATAAAAAACATCCCCACTTGCAATTAGAATTTGCTGTAAGCTAAAGAAGTAACCACAATACATGGATCAGGGGTAACCAAGTGGGCTTGACCTTTATTGTGAGCCTTGTTACCCCTTCACAACATTCGCTCCTCTTTGAACTCCAGACTGTACAGACATTCCGACGTCTATGCTGATGCCCTGGCTGACTGTATAGAGCCTTATAGTAAATGTCTAAACATTATAAAGTACACTTTAATAAAGTAAACACATTGGGGAACCTTATACTTATAAAGGAAATAGATTTGAAATATTTGGGATCAAAATCCAGGAGTCTAGGGGACACTGGTTTGCCCCGGTGTAATTCACCCCGCGTACAGGCAAATCATGCCTGCTTGCCGGGGAGAATTAAAGGACTAATGGTAACTTCGGCCCCCAAACTCCTGCAAACAAAATAATTGCATTTCTACCTAAATATCCCCCCTAAAACTGACACACAAGAAATCTCACAGTTCTAGGGCCAAGGGAACATGAAAACAGAAAAGGGCAGGGTTCACTTTATTTTCTACATGTATTATCCCTGGTTCCTGCCTTATGGTGCTTATGTTGCTACCAGGGACCCCACAGTTTCAGGAGTAACCAGAGGGCTTAAGCTTTACTCTGTAGCCTGGTTACCCCCTACCGTCACACCTCCCCCTCAAGATGAAGGCTCTGGGGCAGTCACTCCATCAGGTGGCACAGACCTTGATATCCTGGAGGTTTTGTGGTCATTGGCAGTGTTCGACAAACCTATACATTTGCACGCCCCGGGCGAGTGGATTTAACATCGTGGCGAGCTCCTATTGGCCCAAGCAGCACACGTGTGGTACTAGGTGGCGAGTAGATTTTTTTTGTTCGGCGAGTAGATTTTTTGGTGATTTGTCGACCACTGGTCATTGGGGATGTCCTGTCGGGAGAGTCCATCTGCATTGCGATGGCACTACCCTTCTTGTGCTGGATAGTAACGTCAAATTCCTGCAGGGCAAGCCTCCAGCGCAGAAGATTTCCATTCTTCCCTGACAATGTAGTACAAAAATAAAAATGCGCGCTGGCCGTCTAAAGTCTCCTTTAAAATCCCTCTTCAATGCTGCTCCCCATCTCCCGTGATCAGCGTTGCTAGAGAAGACTCACATACATAAAGACAAAAGGATAGGGGCACAAAAAAGAGGAAAAGAATCACAAAAAATTCAAAAATAGTACAATTTATAGTAACATTAAAAGAAAAGTACAAAACTTACAATAAAATGAGGATCATATAGATCCAAGTACACCAGGCAGTAAAATACTCCAAATGAACGTCCGTTGTTCAGACAAAATCCCCCTCTCCGGATTGCAGTTGGCGTGTGCTGAGGGGAAGTTTCAGAACGGCATCCACCTGTAGTGATTCCTGCGCTCGTGTAGGCAATGTTAGGCGTGTTGCGTCATCACGTTAATGCCCAACATGCAGTGGCTCTCCTACACGTTTCGTAGCCAGCTAACCAATGAAAAACGTTTTAACTCGTCTGGGAGATGATATAATCCCTACCTGCTCTACTGTGCGCCTTTGCCTAGCTTCCCCTAGGAGGTCGGGCAGAGCTGGGCACGCCGGGTCCTCCATCGGTTGGCTAAAGATAGCCATATGCCGCTCTCTGGAAGTACTCCTTCGACATTAATGTGATAGGTCCAATGTCTCCATGTCTCCTGATCTAACTGTACAACATAGTTGCACTTGTTAATCCACCGGAGAACCGTATATGGACCAGCCCAGGAATCCATGAGTTTCTTCTGCTGAGTGGGCTTCAAAACAAGCCCTTGCTGCCCATGGTTAAACTCTCCATTATGGGCATTTTGATCATACCAAGTCTTCTGCTTGGTCTGAGCATCCAGGAGGTTAGCCTTTGCTAACCCCATGAGTCGGTCTAGCCGGTCTCTGAGAGTTACTAAATACTGTAGCACAGAAGCATCAGTAGTAGAAGTCTTCCCTTCACATCCTTCACGGAATAGGTCAAATGGTCCACAGACCCTACGACCATATAGAAGCTCAAAGGGGGAGAACCCGGTGGACTCTTGCGGTACCTCTCGGTAAGCAAACAGCAAATGCTGTAAATGAATCTCCCAGTCTCCCTGTTCAACCTCTACATAGGTTCGCAACATTTGCTTCAGGGTACCATTGAACCGCTCACACAGTCCGTTTGTCTGGAGGTGGTAAGGGTCGTTCAGAGGGTTGTCACCCCTCACGCCTCCCAGAGGCAGTGGAGCAATTCAGACATGAATTGCATCCCCTGATCGGTTAGAATCTCGCTAGGGAAACCTACCCTAGAAAAAATCCCTATCAGAGCTACTACCACCTTCTTAGCTTCGATCGAGGACAGTGCAACAGCCTCAGGGTATTGGGTCACAAAGTCGACCACCGTGAGGATGTAGCGCTTCCCCGTCCAACTAGGGACCAGAGAGGGTCCCACAATATCTACTGCTACCCTCTGGAAAGGTTCACCTATCACCGGTAGTGGTTTTAGGGGGATGCTCACATGGTCACTAGACTTGCCTACCCGCTGGCGGGCATGACAGAAGCGACAAAAATCTGCCACTGCCTGCTATGCCTCCGGCCAGTAGAAACGCTCCAGTAGCCAGGATCTTAGAGAAAACACTAGGGTTAGGGAGTGATCACAAAACCACACCAATTGAAAATAATGGGTGAATATATGGTAATCAAAAAACATTGTCCCTGAGGAATTTGTCCCTGAGGAAGCTCCTTTGCTGGAGGGAAACGCGCGTTGGATGCGCAATGTTGTCAGTCTCCTACTTGGAGCTGCTTTTATGTAGTGTTCTGTAGTCTCCTGGCTCTATCTATGTAGATCTAAATTGGTTACCTTTACTAACACTCAGTGCGCAAGCCTTCCTGCTTTCTATATGACATGTTCATTTGGAGTGTGCTGTATAATGACTCACTGACCAAAATGCTGTGAACAATTGCTTCACTATGCTGTGAGTCATTTACCCTCCATTACCACACTATCAGTTGCACTTCTATGCCTAGTGGATGGTAATACACTTCTAACTAACATCCCTAAGTGCTCTGTGGTTTATAAGTCCAAGCAGGACTGCAGTATTTTCACGATACAATCATTCACTGAGTTTGTTAGTTATATTTATATATATATACATGTACCTGGTCTCATAGGTGCCCCAGAGGGGTTTATACCCTGACTATTAGCGTCTTGTGTCCTGCTATCTCAACTACAATTCGCTGTTTGAGACCATTCCAACGCATATTCACTGACACGGACGCTTGGTCTTGTTAATTTAATTTATTTTTAATGCACAATACACGACGTTTTGGTAACATATGTTTTATGTAAATATATTAAAAGTTAAATTTTAAATCAAGTAGGAGTGCAGTATAGTGAATTCTTTTAGGAGACACATCCATTTTGTGTTTTCCTTCCCTCCCCTTTTTCTGAGTAGCCAGGATCTACTGCGGGAGACCCCCTGGTGCCCTGCTAATTGGATGGAGTGGGCTACCAGCAATAACTGTTGCCTATACTCCCTGGGTACCACTAACTGTCTCCTACCAGTCCATACCCTATCTGGAGCACCAGGAGCTTGCTCCCGGTATAAGAGCCCACGGTACAAAAATACCGATCCGACCCTCAGAGGCAGACTCGGACGCCCAAAGTCTCATGCCCTCTAAGATGGGATCGGGCCACACTGCTTCTCTGAACCGGGTACCCAGCTCCGTCCACTCATCCTCAGTCACTAAGTCAGGGGATGGGGAAACAGGGATGTTGGTAGGAAGGTTAGGACACAGTACAGACTCGGTCTGGCTTACCTGATAGGTTGATTGACCAAGGTCCCCTGTCTGGCATGGTGACCTGCATCCCTGGTTCAGGGAGAAGATCCTCTGGGCTAACTATGTCAGGTCACAGAGTAACTGTAGGACCGGAGTCGATGAGGCCGGTTGCCTGGCCATCTCCGATGGTCTCTGGTTGCAAATGCTTCCACCGGACATCATTTGCTTGCAGCCCGATGGCTGCAACAGGGTGCCCACCTGTCTCCACTGCTATGTCACCTGTAGAGTGTGTAGGGACCGCCGCCTGGGTCTGCTGCTGGACCTGTTGGACGGCTGCTTGCTGCTCCTCAGTTGGTGCCAGTCCCATGGAGGTGACTGGTTTTGCTGCTGGAGTGCGCTGCCCCGAAGTGGGGTGACTGGAATACCACATGTCAGGGAAATCAGGCTTCAGGTGCCCGGTCCGGTTGCAGTGGTAACACCGCGCTTTATGCACAAATCCTGCAGGCTTGGCTGCCTTGTTCTCCGGGGGAGGCTTTCTGCTCCAATTCGGGAAAGCATTGGCAGGAACTGCAGTAGGTGGTGCTTGCCGCTTCCTATGCTGAGGTCAGGTGGTCACAAAATCATCTGCCCGGGTGGCTGCTTCCTTGCAGTTGGCTGGCTTGTGGTCAAGGACCCACTCCCGGACATCTAGCAGAAACGTTTGGTAGAACTGCTCGCGAAAGATCAGGTCGAGCAGCTCCTTATAGGCATTGCACCACTCTACCCACCGAGTACCTTGGTGGATGATCTGGCCCATATAGTCTGCGTGAGAGTCCCAAGCAGTATTGTCGTCTGACCAGAACTGATCCTGATAGGTCTCGGCAGTAATGTGGTACCATCTTAGCAGGACCGTTTTCATATATTCGTAATTAACACCCTCCTCGGAGTTCATCACATCGTATGCCTCCTGTGCCCGTCCGTTCCGCTGTGGGGACAGGAACTTGACCCATTTGGCTGGAGGGAGGGAGTACCGCCGGCATTGCTTCTCAAAGCTCCACACGTACCCATCAATATCTGTGACACTGTCTGAACTTCCCAAAACTCTGTTGAGTTATCTTGAGGGGATGGTACTGAGAGTAGTCCCCAGGTGTGCTGGGCATGGGTGATCATAGGGGGTGATAGACAGCGTGCATCCACTGTATCCTCTCCGCTGGAGTAGCCCCAGGACCCAGAGCTGCTACTATAGCCACAATATCCTCTGGTGAGCGAACCGGGATCCCCGATACCATGGGTATCCCTTGAGCCCCCCAGACTACCTGGACCGGTCCCCCGGGCTCCGTTCCTCTGTGCTCCACAAAGGCAACAGCTCCCGCCGGGTTAGCACTAGAAAGTGCATCTTCATGTTCCTCCATTATAGTTTCCAGCTTAGCTTTGCTGCGGCCCTCTGTTTGCAGGCTGAAGGTTTCACACTTGGCAACTATCGCTGCACAATCCGTGCACCGATACCATCCTGAATGAGCAGCCATTTTCACCTTGTAGCACTTAACTGAGTGACACTGAAAAGTGTGATTCCTGATTTTGTATAACATGTTTTCCGACATCACATGCTTTGATAGCTTGCAATCCACAAGCTCACTTTATCCTATAATTCCCTGCGGGAAGTTATAATCTAAAACCCTATGATCCCACCTCTACCATCTGAAAAAAAAGCCTGTCACGGTAGAACAGGTCTTTTAAACACATTTATATCTTAGGGATCAGTCCATAGGCAAAACAGGGCAGTGAAATAAAATGGGGGTTTATTTTGATAAAACTTCGGAACTACAACAAAACACAAATTACAGAAATATACACACTTACTGGGGTCTGGGGTTTGAGATCTAGCCATAATGAAGCTGCTTTTATTTTAATTACCTATGATTGAAGCAGGGGGTCTCAGGAGCTGAACTACATTAATTTTAGCCCCAGGGACACCCTGCTGCCAGAGATACAGGCTGCGATATGGGGTGCTAGTATCTCCAGCAAGTTTAATTCTCCCGCGTCACATGACTTGGACATTTAAACCTGCAGGAGACACTAGCACCCCCTACCGGGGCCTCTAAGCAAGGGTCCCCAGGGCTGTAATAATTGCAGTTCAGCTCTGGAGCCCCCCTGCTTCAATCCTATGTTTTTAAAATAAAAGCAGTGTGCTCGCCTGTTTTATGAGGTGCGCAGAGAGAGTGACGGATTCTGTCTACTCTCACTACGCATTTCTTCCAGTGATGCGACCCGGTAGGACTAAAACAGCAGGAGTCCCATTCAGAAGCAGGGACCATTATTGTGGTAATCTTGATGTACAATCCCCCTTCTTTGCACTAAGTTGTGAACACTCAACGTTTGGTCCGCGGTTCACCAGCACATGTGATTGGAGATATAGCTGGCTGTATTTTCATTCCATCTGGGTCAGTGCCTTATTTACTTTCATTTAATCAAGTCGTCTATGCACTTTTTCCTCAATTAACCAATTGTTCATTAATATGGAGGTTGTGGCTTCCTCCTGCAGCACTACTATTGCAATTGATTCTTCCCTGGTAAATACAGAAACAAAGAATGTGTTTAATACCTCTTCTTTTTCCTTATCTCCAATAATTTGCCAGGTCATCTCACACTGAAATGGTCTTATATTTTATTTTCTATTTTTTTGTTATTAAGGTAATTAAAGAGCTTTTTATGGTTGATATTGCTTTTTATTACAATCCTTTTTTCATTTTCTATTTTTGCCAATTTAATTGTCCTTTTGCAACTTTTGTTACATTCCTTATAATTCTGATATGATACCTCCATCCCTTCTGACTTTAAGAATCTAAATGCCTGCCTCTACTTTTTAATTTCCTCCCCTAACTGGTTAAATAGCCACATTGGTTTAGACTTTTAGATTTATTACCCAAGGATATACACTGATAAGTGTGCTTTTATAACAATGTTTTAAAGACTGACCATTTATCGTCCAGATTTTCCCTGCAAAAACATCATCTTGTAAAGTATGTATTGTTCCTGATATAAAGCTCATAACAAAGAAAATAAAATGAACCTTGAGCTCCTGTTTGCTGGATCCAAACCCGACTAACATCTCCTTTAGAATAACAGAAAACCTCCTCTTACCCAGTAAGCTGAGGTGCTGGTGATTCTTCATCATTACATCCTTGTAAAGCTCCTTGTGTCCTTCTAAATACTCCCACTCCTCCATGGAGAAATAGACACCAACATCATCAAACTTTATATGTACCTGAAATACAGAGAATCCTTACTCAATACCCAAACATAATAATTGGTCATGTAAGAATATTTTTGCTAATGAACAGCCAGGAAGAGAGGAAAATACAGATACAGAGATGAAGGTTTTCTCAAGAAAAGGCTGAATGAAGACATAAAGATGGTAAATCCTAACACTGTCTGGCAGCCCTCACCTCTCCAGTCAGCAGATGAATGATCTTGTTAGCATGTTCCAGGATCTTTTCAGTCCTCAGCTTCTTGTCACTGCTTCTCTCCTGTATCAGTGAATTAGTTGGATGCTCCATAATGGGTCTCTGGGTCCTGGAGAATCCTTCTGGTACACAGGGACTGCTGTCTGTGACATGCTCCCCATGCTTCTTCACAACAATATAATCCTATATATTGAGAGAGATAGTAATAAATCCCTGTGCAGAGCAAGGAGACAAAAATTGATATCTCATGTTCCTGCAGATTGGTAGCTCTGTTGTAAGAGGGACAAATCTCGTTAACAACTCTATACTGAAGTAATCGCCACCCAACCATTTCTGTCTATTGTATTACTGACTTGACTGCACCAAACTCATTGACCCACTGTGCCTATATGAGCACAAATATCATGGATTGTACAAATATCATATACTGTATAGAAGTGTATGTGTGCAGTATGGTATATACAGAGATGAGAACAAGTTTGTGCACTCTTAGGCTTTTTACATATTTGAAACCTAAAATGTTATTATATCTTAATCTAAGTTCTAGTATTAAACAAAGATAACCTGATCAAACAAATGCAGTGTGCAGTATGGTATATATGGGAGGACCGACTAGTTCCAAAATGTCCCATTGCTTAGGTACCACAAGGTCTGCAGAACACTCTCCATGTGAGATATTTAGATACGTGTCTTTGAAAAGCATAGAAATGTCTACCAGGAGACTGCTCTGACAGGACTACAATTGAGTTGAGAGAGTCCCATGGAAATTATTATATTACCTTTTTTTCTTGTCTTTCTCAATGTAAATAGCGGATATTGGAGTTCATCTAAGAATAATGAAGTTGTGAATTTCTGGACTATTATCAGCATAATTTTATTTACCGGTTTGATATCATCCCACAAGATTACTATAAGGATTATTGAAATTATTTATTTATCAAATATTTTACCAGGAAATAATACATTGAGAGATACCTCTCTTTTTCAAGTATGTCCTGGGTACAGATTTAAAAAGACAATATATCATTACACATTATATTTACAGACATTTCATGGACAATATATGTTACAGGCGTATTTAGTAGACAATTAACAGATACAGACAAGATTAAAATGTGAGACAGCTGAAGTCTTGAAAGAATTTAAACTGGAGGTGGCTTTGAGAGTCTCTGATAGGTTGATCCAGTTATGTTGAGCACAGTAACAGAAGGAGGAGTGGCTGGATTCTTTGTTGAACCTTGGGACTGTGAACAGTCTTTTGGAGTCGGATCTCAGGTGATAAGTGCAGCGTGTGGTAGAGGTGATGAGCTTGTTAAGATAGCCGGGTAGCTTGCCCAGAAAGTATTTGAAGGTAAGATAGGAAAAATGTATTTTGTGCCTAGATTCAAGAGATAGCCAATCTATCTTTGAGCATTTTGCAGTGGTGTGTGTTGTAGTTATATTGTGGGACAAGTGGCATATTGAGTTGTAGAAGGTGTCAAGTTTGCCAAGGTGAGTTTGGGGCGCTGTACCATATAGTCACCATAGTCTATAATTGTCATTAGCATCTGCTGTGCGATGCACTCTCTAACTAGCGGGGTAAGGAAGGATTTGTTCCTTTAAAGTACACCCGGTTTGGTATAGGTTTGGCTGGGTATCAATATGTAACCCAAATGTTAAATGGAAGTCAGTTATGGACTTTGTTTTGCAGACCCAGGTTACTGTTTCGAAACCATTTTTGTTTTCAATGTATTGTTTTTGATATTGTGGACTCATCATCGCTAATTTATGATCATTTGTTGTTCCACTTGCATTACAGTATATTGTTTTGTCTCATAGTTTTTCTGGGGTACTTGTTTGATAGACTTTTTTTGATCTATTTTTTTCATGTACTGATGCAGCCAGATGGTAGGTCGCATAGCTGCAGATGGCACATACCTGACAACTCCCTGCTCATGGAATCCCTGCGACCAGACTAATGGCCCATCAGGATGAACATAGCGTGTGGTCCCTGCTTCTGATTCCCGCTGTGTGTATCCTATCGGGCTACATCAGTCTAGAGGATACGTGCAGTGAGAATAGACAGAGTCAGTAACTCTCTCTGTGCACCTCTAACAGGCAACTGCGCTGCTTTTATTTTATTTTAATAACATATTATTGAAGCAAGGGGTCTACAGAGATGAACCACATTCATTTCAGACCGGGGACCCCCTGCTTCATGAGTTACAGGCCCCAGTATGTGGCACCAATATCTCCGCCATGTTTAAAGGCCCGGTCACGTGGGCCATGACGCAGGAGAAATAAACATGGTGGAGATACCGGCAATCCATACCGGGGCCTTTAACTCGGGTACCAGGGGGTCCCCAGGGCTGAAATTAATACGGTTCAGCTCCGGAGACCTGCTGCTTCAAAAATAGGTCATTAAAATAAAATAAAAGCAGCTTCATTATCTTAGCGAAATGAAGGGATGAAACCGAACTACCTGGTTTGTTGGGGCTAGAGAGGGTGGGTGAAGGGGGTAGTTAACCCAGTGTGGGTGGTTAGGCCTACCGGGAAGGTTGTGGGAGGGGTTGACCTCTCCCACTACCCACCCGAGAGGCCTAACCACCAACCCAGGGCAACTATCCCCTTAACCCACCCCCTCTACTCCAACAAACCCCCCTCCCAAAAAAGGAATGGGCAACTGCCCTAATAAACAAATATGGCTACTAGCGCTTTTGCCCATTCAAAACAGTAAAATACATACAGAAAAATATATCAATTAAAGTAATAAATGATTTACTGATTAAGGGCTGATCCCAAACTACTAACGCTAAGGTTATTAAGGGGTGACTGGTGTTTTAAAGGGGTGGGTGAAGGGTTTACTGCAGTTGCCCCTGGGAGAGTTGTTATGCCTCCAAGGAGGGTCGCAGGATGGGTTAACCCCTTAATTACCTTAGTTGTTACTAATGAAGGGTTTAACCCCCTCCCACAACCCTCCCGGTAGGACTAACCACCCACCTTAGGGCATCCCCCCCCACCACCCCCATCCCCACACACACAAATGGGCAAAAGCACTAGTAGCCAAATGGCTAATAGCACTTTTTGTCCATTTGGGATGCAAAAAAGACACAATTAAAATAAACATTAAAATACAATACAACAAAAACAACTAGCAAATACACACCTTCATTGCCACTGTGGTTACCCATGCCCTCAATGGGAGCACAGATAACCCCAATGGCAATGAATGGGTACCCTACTACCCACCCACTCAACCCCCAACAACACCTCCCCTCCAACACATGCAGTACAGATATGGGCGAAAGCCCTATTATTCCGATCTGGATAACAGCGCATTTGCCCATGAAAAATAAAAAATATTACCCAGTCAGCATATAGTAAATAAAAGTTATACTTACCCCTGTCAGGATGAAGGTCATCTTCATCTTCGACCTCAGTGTCCTCCTTGTCTTCAGTGGACACTTTAACCCCTTAATCAACTTAGTGGTTATTAACTGCTATAGTAAGAGTCCAAACTACTCTTATCCCCACCCCCTCTACCCATTGATTGTCACTGTGGTAAACTATGCCCACAATGGGCATAGATTACCTACACAATGAGCATAGATTACCACAATGGCCGTAAATGGGCAACCTAAAAAAAAAACATCCACAAAACACAATACATTGATTGTCAATGTGGTTATCTATTCCCTCAAAAGGGCATAGAGAATACATTGCCAATCAATGGGCATCCTAACAACAAAAAAATACACAATTAAATAAAATGAATGTGTTTCTTACCTTTTTAGGATGAAGATTCATCCTCCTCATCCAACTATGGCACCAACTTTTGACCCACGATGCAATGATCCTCATTAGCAATGATGCGTAGAAGTCCGTGATCCACAGTTGCTTGTAGAGGAAGTCCCAGTGAGAAGATCTTCTTTCTTCTCCAACAGGTGCAGGAGATGTTGATCCATCTTCATGGGGTCAAATGAGACGTCTGTGATGTCACATTTGACTGGGAAGCAGTACATCCACCAATCCCATTGGTGGATGTACCATGTGATGGCTTTCATTTTTTAATAATGATGTGATGTCACAAAAAAGGGAGTGAGGCATCCAATCATGTACCATGCCTCCTTCCCTCTCTGGTAACGTCACAGCAAAAAAGGAAAGGCATCACATGGTACATGCACTAATCCGATTGGTTGATTTACCATGTGATGACTTCCATTTTTTTTTTTTGCTGAAGTGTTGTCATCCTTAAGGGAGGGAAGCATATGCTACCTCATTGGCTGGCTTTCCTCCCTATAAGATTACATCACATTGTTGTGAGGATTGGACCTCGGGTCCACCCCGTGGTGTGTTGGGTGACGCTCCACACGTGTGCGCTACTCGCAAGCACTGCAGTACTCCTGCCAAGACCGGAGCTAAGCTCCGCCCTCGTGCCACATCCCGTGACTCAACGGTGGACGTTCCTGTCTCCCCTACACACCCACGTCGCATTACCAGGGGCACTCGAGGGGTTAACAACATTAATTACTCCACAGCTGTGAAACACTCCGCCCCTGCCTATCAGTACACAGTCTACCTGTGATGAATCCTTTCCTGCAGAGCTCTCTCTCTCTCTAAAACCTAAAATTACAGCGCCACACAAGTATAAATAAATGAATCAATATGAAAAAAGATTTGGATAGCTGGGAGCGAACCTATTGCCCATAGCCATTCCACATGTCTGCAAATAAATGATGTCTTCAAATAAAAAATAATTATGTTGCCGAATAAATTCAATACAAGACAGTAAAAAATGCTTCTGATCAGGATGGAGAGGTGTCCTTTTCCAAAAAAGTACAGTATCTAATGGCATTTATACCCTTGTGATGCGCTATACAGGTATATAGAGAAGAGACATCACAAGTGGCCCATAGATAAGTGTCCTTCCAACAAATGTCTGAGGTGAGGTCAATGACGTGCAGCGTGTCTCTCAGATGTGATCTGAGCAAGCTGACAAGAGGTTGTAGAAAATGATCTACATATTGCGACACGAGTCAGGAGGCTCTGTACTCAAGAGACCTTCTGGATCTACATGTTAGGTACTCTGTCTCCAGTGGGGGGGTTCAATGATTGTATAGATACTACTACCTTGGTATAATTCTATATAGCACTGTGAGGGCTCCTCTTCGGTTCCTTTTCTTCGTTGGCATTGTGTGATGGTGATGGGGTGCCCAGGCCAATAATAAAGGTATTATGCCCGGCTAGGTGCCCCTGTGCCATATTGGGGAATCGTAGATTGTCAGCTCTGCAACCCAGTAATGGCATGAACGCTGTAATTTCAATATAAATGTATGTGTGTCTCCCACCAGGTATAAGGTGGCAAGACTAATGTAATTTCTAAATGTAAAAGATAGTGCTGTGGCAGTGTTTTCCTGTAACCGCGGAAAGGAAACATGGTTTTAAAACCCAGCCCCTAGCAGCATAGCAGGCGGCTTTTTGCTAACTTTCGCTAGGAAGCTCCTAGCGCAGTGAGATTTGCTGTGAGCACTGTTTGGGTAAAATCAGGAAATATCATATCGCGAATTTTTATAAAGTTATATAAAAATTGATTAATTAAAGTCCACCTATTTTAACTGTGCCAACATGTTAGGCATACTGGGATTTTCGTCTCACACAACAGACAACGGAAACCCTTAATTTGTAAGTAGTGCCGTTTAGAAATGTATGGCAGGAAATTCCAGCAAGGTAATTGAGTATATTCAGCCCTGGACTTCTAAGACACCCTGCTGGCGTGCTGCCAGGATGTCTGACAAAGTCCAGAGTTGAAAGGCGCCGACATACTAACGTGTCAAGTGAGGAGGTGTAACACAAGTATCCCCATCTTAGTAAATTTCCGGGCAAATGGGACAGATGTCTGGCCATCTCAGACAAAATGTCGCCAGGTAAGGGGGCCGGGTCTTGTATGCTAAACTGCAATGGTGAGAGATTCGCACATGCCCTTAGCAAACTAAGAAGCCCCTCAGCCAGGCTTTGCAAAGTATTGGCATCTCCGGGATAGGTGGGGAATATTATCCCACTCAGTAGATTGGCTGCACGGGTTAATTATAGGACTGTTAAGTGTATAAGAAAACCTGCAGCCCATCAGGAACCTGAGATTCATCATGTAACAAGTTTAATCTAAACTTCATTTTAAGACTTTACACCATCGTAACCAAAGTCATGAGTTCGTAAGAACTAAGGTTTCCAGAACCAATACCACAGCGGCAGAACGAAGGAAGCAGCTCCGGCGGAATAACTGCGGTTGCGAGAGGTGCCACTGACCAAAGACTGTTTCCAGTTCTATTTGCGCACAACTCCCACTCCTGGGAAATTGTGCGTAGAGACTTTATTTCCAAACATTTCGTTTTGGGAACAAGATTATTCGTTTGCCCCCGTCCCAGTAAGTGTAATTGTAAACCAATGTGTGTGTGTTCATTCGGTAAATAAATCACAATTTATTTTATCTCTTCGCTTTGCTCAAAGGATCCGGGTATTAATGTGTTAAAAGTGCTGGTCTCCCGTGACACATTTGTTAGTCATCAATTCTCCTGTGTCCACAGCCTCATTTGTTTACTGTTTTATTACTAGTTTTTAGTATCTTAATATACATTTTAATTATTATATATTTATTGAAATTCAATGTATCACATCATTCACATTCAGCTATCACATAATTCCTTATAATATATTGTTATTAAGTTATATATCACTAAATAATTTTTATTAATACATTATTATTTGCCCATTGGCTAATTTATTACATGAATTCACATAATAAAATACATTTTAGTCACATTTTAATATCATCATTCACATTATCACTATATCACTCATTCACTTTAACTTTATTAAGTACACATATGTCATAATAAAGGTTATTTACATTTATTTACATATAATACATTTCATTTTTTTACATTTTCTGTCCGTGCCCAGATTTAATATAATGTCAGTATATAATATATAAATATAAACATTATTGTGTATATATGCTTACCATTTAATGTTCTAACTTATTGATTGTATGTTTGTTTCTATTTTTATTTCATTATTATATTTATAATTAATAAGTACTGTATATTATTCTTATATTCTCTTTGTACATATTTCAATCATTATTTATTTATTGATTTTGATTGCATTAACTGTTCATTCCCCGTCTCACTCCATGTTTATGTTATATCCAAGTGCCAAGTTGTTATATGTAATGTAATGCTGTTGCTATTGCTGTTTCCGAGCCGATTTATTTAGAGTCACTCTAATTCATTTCTCTGGGTGGCGTTGAGATTGTTTAATTACCAATTAATTAGGACTATTTAAGTCATGAGGACTCCTCTGTCTCCTTTCCTCTTTTGAAGTCGCCATTTACCCTAGCGACGATACGCGTATGGACGCTGTCTTGGCTGATCCTGGAAGCTGTTCCTATTGTTTACCTGCCACTGCGCAAGAGAGCTGAAGAAAGTGGAACCAGAAAGCGCAGATACTAATGTGCAGGGGGACCATTGTGTGTACGCGCACTAAGGGAACTATCTAACCGTGTATGCGGAAGACCAGTGCACACTTCTAACCACAAGCCCTGTACCGGCAGAAGTACTACAGGATTCCAGCGTTTCTATCCAAGGCGCTTTTTCTACTGAATTGTTGTGAGTGCATTGATTTTAGCATTGTGGTAATAAACCTTTTACAATTTACACTATGGAGCCCACGCTGTTCCTTTATTCCCTTTATGATAGATATTATATTAATACACATATACACACTCAGCCAGCCCCTAGTCAAATTGGCTGAGCATAAAATTCTGTTTATGTTTCAAGTGCTTGCCTCAAGCATTCTGCTGCCCTGTTGTTGCTCTTGCATTCTGCCTTACTCTCTTGTACCTTTTGACCTCAGCTTGTACACGGACCTCTGCCTTCTCTGACCCCTGATCTCAGCTTGTATTTGGACTCCCACCTTCTCTACTCCTGGACCCCGGCTATGCACATTGACCATCCGACTTCTCCAACCCTAGACCATGGCGAGTATAACGACCATTATGACTTCTCCTATCCTGAAACGGCTTCACGACCTACACTCTGCACTCCGGGTGCGGTTACGCGGTTGTAGGTCGGTGTATATCACTATCCCCACCTCAGCCTCGAGGTCAAGTCCTGCTTGTGGTCAGCACTCGTTACATTATGCTCAGCCACCGCAAACATGGACCCCGCTGAAGTGGGTCTAGTCCTGCACATGCACTCTGACATGTTTAACCACATGGAGAAACAGCTTGACCAGAATTGTCGGCGTAGGGAGCTAATTCTACTTACATAACAAACTATGACTGACCAGGCTTTTGATACCCATCATCCTAACTGGTGATACCTTCAAGGCCACCACACGGGCCTTTCAGGACTCTGGGTCAGGTGGGAATTTCATGGATGATTTTTCAAAGCGTCAGGGGAGTTCGTCTCGAAGTCATAAAATAGAAAAACATATCATAGTGCAAAAATGTTTAAATAGTGAAAAAAGGGAAAATTCATCCAAAATGACTACTCACATTTTAAGTAATCAAATTAGACAGTCATCCAACTTAAGGGGTGGATGCGCCCTATGTGTGAACAGCAGCCACCAATCACAACCTGCATTACTGTGGTTGCCCGTTCGCTGATTTGCTGTAACGGTAACGCTAGCTCCGCCGCAGAGTAGTCATTTTGGATGACTTTTCACTTTTTTCACTGTTTAAACATTTTTGCACTATGATATGTTTTTCTATTTTATGACTTCGAGACGAACTCCCCTGACGCTTTGAAAAATCATCCAAGAGAAGACAAGTGAAACAGTCTTATTTCACGGGTTGTAGTTTATTTTGAGGTTTTTTCACTTTATAAACGCACTTTAGGCACGTGTACTATCACTGATTTTATTAATTGCATTGTCACTGATTCTACTAATCACATTGTCACTTTCACAATAGTGGTTGTTATTATTATATTTTGGGTTTCTTTGAGCGCTATTGTTATTGTTTTCCTCACACTGGGAATTTCATGGACATGGGGTTCGCGGAGAAATATAAAATTCCTTTGGAACGTAAGAGTCACCCGTAGGGCTAGAGGCTATTGACAGTCGACTCTTACAACCCGCCTTCATCGCTCTTCAAACTATCCCTTTTCAATTGCAGACAGGAGAAGGTCATATCAAAAGGATCCATTTTGATGTAATTCATTCTCCTACCATCTACGTCATCCTGGAACTCCCGTGGCTTCAACTGCATAACCCTCGGATCGACTGGACAGAAGAGTAGCCTTTTCAATGAAGTTCTTACAGAACTGCTCTGTGCCATCCAAAGGCCTATGCAGGGTTTCAGTACCTGAACAGGTAACTTCTCATCTGCCAAAAATCTACTCAGTATTTCAGGACGTGTTCAACAAGGCTCAATCCGAGGAGCTGCCACCCCACTGGTCTATCGACTGTCCCATCGAAATTTTACCTGGCTCAGTGCCTCCGCGATGATGTTCTTACCCACTGTCACCTCCAGAGATCAAGGCCAAAAAGGACTACATCAAGAGAACCTGCAAAGGGGCTTCATCCGGAAATCCTCGTGTCCTGCAGGTGCGGGGTTCTTCTTTGTAAAAGAAAAAGGAGGGATCCCTCAGACCATGAATTGATTATCGGGGACTTAATAAAATCACAATCAAGAACCACTACCCCTTACCTCTCATCACCGAACTTTTTGACAGACTACAGGGTTCCACTATTTTTACTAAACTAGACTTTCGAGGAGCCTAGAATCTTGTAAGAATCCGACAGGGGGATGAGTGGAAAACAGCATTTAACACCCGGGACGGACATTACGAATACCTAGTCATGCCTTACGGTCTTTGTAATGCTCCTGTGGTATTCCAGGTCTTTGTCAATGAGGTTTTAAGGGATCTCCTGGACCAATACATCATTGTCTATCTAGATGATATTCTTATCTTCTCCAAGTCCGCACGTGAACATCTGGATCATGTCAAACAGGTACTCAAACGACTACGGGAGAATCACTTGTTCGTGAAATTGGAGAAGTGTCACTTCCATTAGACTACGACGTCCTTTCTGGGCTACATCATCTCCGATACTGGCCTTGCCATAAACCCAGCCAAAGTGAAAGCAGTTTTGGATTGGCCTTGTCCTACAACGGTTTTCGGCTTCTAAAAAGGTTCATACAGAAATTTGCATCCGTAGTAGCGCCCATGGTGGCGTTGGCACAGAAAGGAGCTGACCCTGCGCTTTGGCCTCCTGCAGCCCTTCAAGCATTTGAGAAGCAAAAAAACGCCTTTGTATCAGCCCCGTGCTCGTGCATCCCGATCCAAGACTACCACGTTAGAAGTGGACGCTTCAGATGTTGGGGCCAGGGCAATCTTGTCCCCAAGGAAGACTCCACAAGCCAAACTACACCCACGTGCGTTCTTTCAAAAAAATTCTCGCCTGACGAGCAGAATTACGACATAGGCAATCATGAACTGTTGGCCATCAAATTGGCCTTGGAGGAATGGAGGCAGTTACTCGAAGGTCCTGAAAATCCGGTTACTATTCTGACAGATCATAAAAATCTGCTCTACATCGAAGGCGCTCGCCGCTTGGGGTCACGACAAGCTTGATGGTCCCTTTTCTTCTCTTGCTTCAATTTAATTATTTCCTACCAGGTTCTAAAAACGTAAAGGCAGATGCCCTCTCCCGTCAATTTCTAGTAGAAGACAAGGCTGAGGACCGACAGGAAACCAAACTTACCCCATCATGCATCATCTCTGCTAACACATTTGACTCTATGGAGGATATCGCGAGAGGTCAGTCTGAACTTCTGGAGGGTCTCGAAGTTCCAGAGGGATGTTTCTTCACTGAACCAGCCTATCGTCGCAAGGTATTGGAATGGGGTCATTCATCTAAAAGCTCCGGTCATCCAGGTACAAGGAGAACTGTTGATCTTCTGGAACTGACCTTTTAGTAGCCTGCGATGTGTAAGGACATTAAAGAATATGTCACCGCATGTTCTAATTGTGCCCAAAACAAGACTCTCCATATCAGGGTTGCTGCAGCCTCTCTCTATTCCGGACCGCCCATGGTCTCATCTTTTCATGGATTTCATCACTTAACTACCCGTATCCAAAGGAAGGAATACCATTCTGGTGGTGGTCAACCGGTTTTCAAAGCAGGCCCATTTCATCCCCCTCAAGGGCCTACCCAATGCTCTCAAACTATTTGAAATATTTATCAAGGAAGTATTTCGTCTTCATGCGGTTCCCCAAGTTATTGTGTCAGATCGAGGCTCCCAATTTATCTCAAAATTTTGCCTTTTGCAAAAAACTCGGAATCTCTCTACATTTTTCTTATGGCTATCACCCTCAGACTAATGATCAGACGGAGCGGACGAATCAATCACTTGAACAGTTCATCCGTTGCTTCATTTCCGATACCCAGGAAAACTGGGTAGATCTCTTGCCGTGGGCCGAATTCTCTCATGACACTCTACGTAATGAGTCGACTCAGGACTCACCATCTCCAATTTCAGCTTCCATCCCTCAGCGCTTCCTACCACAGGACTGTATCCGGGATACCAGCAGCGTATAATAGGATTCTGCATCTTCAGGAGTCATGTAAAAAGATTCAGGAGAACCTCAGAAAGTCAGTCTCTATGCAGAAGAATGTATGTAACGGGTAAACAAATTGTTAACCCACCAGGCGCTCAGAAATACACAATGCTGTTGAATGGTATTATAAACGTAATCTTGGGACACTGGTTATGGCAACCCCCAAACAGGTGAGTATATATACAGTCCTTCCCAGCAACTGGCTTGTATCAAGCATCTATAGTGTTAAGACATAAAGACTCACTCACGAGTGGGGTTAATGGCGCCGCAACATCCAGGTCCTCGTGTCTTTGTGGAACCACAGGTCCTTCTGCAATGACTCCTCTGTGTAATAGGAAATGCTGGATCAATGTGGCGCCGTAACGCCGCGAGCAGCCGACACCTCTTGCAGCCGCCAACCCTGCACCCGCTCCGTCACGGTGGGTGGTCATGTGACCGGCGGCAGTGTTGTGACTTACGGTTTCAGCAGGAGCACCAGTGGAATACCAGCAACAGCCCGGCGTGCTAACGGCAGTCAGCAGTACTATTGAAATCCTCCCCCAGGAGGTATAGACGCAGCACAGCCGAGATGAAGAGATGAGAGAAGGCTGATGTAGTGACTATAAAAAAAAATATTCTCCAATTTCGGCTTCCATCCCTCAGCGCTTCCTACCACAGGACTGTATCCAGGATACCAGCAGCGTATAATAGGATTCTGCATCTTCAGGAGTCATGTAAAAAGATTCAGGAGAACCTCAGAAAGTCAGTCTCTATGCAGAAGAAGCAGGCTAACCTACATTCCAGGTCAAAAGGTATGGCTGCCCATGAAGAATATTTGATTGAAGATTCCCACTGCAAAATTAGCACCCAGGTTTATTGGCCCATTTCCTGTCATCAAGAAGGTAAATCCGGTGGCCTAACGGCTGCGGTTGCCCTCATCTATGAGGATTCATTCAGTATTCCATACCTCATTACTTAAACCCTTCATACAGGATCCTCAGTCTCCTGTCTCAGTGTCCCCTCCTGAACTCCTCCTGGCTGAGGGCGAATAGAAAAAATTTGAATACCAGACAGTCCTAGACTCCAGGTTTACCAGAGGAAAGCTCCAATACCTGGTTCATTGGAGAGTCTTTGGCCCCAAAGAGCCTTCTTGGATTCCAAGGGACCAAATACTTGCCCCTAGGCACGTTCGGGCCTTTCATCAAAGATTTCCCTCCAAACCACCCTTGGGATGCCCGGAAGTCGCCCCTGAAGGAGGGGGGGGGGGGGTACTGTGAGGATTGGATCTCTGGTCTGCCCCGTGATGCGTCCTGTGTGCTACGCGCAAGAGCTGCAGTACTCCTGCCAAGACCAGGCCTAAGCTCCGCCCTCACGCCACGTCCCGTGATGCAATGGTGGACGTTCCTGTCTCCACTACACACCCACGTCACATTACATGGAGCACTCGAGGGGTTAACAACATTAATTACTCCACAGTTGTGATACACTCCGCCCCTGCCTATCAGTACACAGTCTACCTGTGATGACTCATTGCCTGCAGCCTTCCCATTGGCTTTCTGTTCTTTATATGCACAACCAGCCCTTAGACCAATTGGCTGAGCATAAACCATTCTGACCTCTATTACCATGACCCAGCTTCACGACCTTCACTCTGCACTCCGGACGCGGTTACATGGTTATAGGTTGGTGTATATCACTATCCCCACCTCAGCCTCGCGATCCCGTGCTGTTTGTGGTGAGCATTTGTTACAATCATATGGTACATCAACCATTGTCAGTCAAATGTAATATCACATCTCATTTGACCCCAAGAAGATGGTGGTCCACAATCTCCTGCACTTGATGGAGAAGAAAGAAGAAAAGGATGAAGATAAGAAAAGAAAGAAAAGAAAATCTACTCACCGGAGCCTGTTCTGCAAGCAACTGAGGATCGTGGACTTCTGTGTATCATTGCTGATGAGGATCATTGCGTCGTAGGCCAAGAGTTGGTGCCGCAGTTGGATGAACATGATGAATGTTCATCCCAGCAAAGGTAAGAAACACATTGATTGTATTTTATTTAATAGTGTAATTTTTTTAGGCTGCCCATTGATTGGCAATGTGTTATGTATGCACCTTTGTGGGTATAGATAACCACATTGACAATCAATGCATTTTTTGGCAAATAATTGTTTTTATTTAAATGCAATGTGATGTACTGTATTTGATTTTGTGGCTGTTTTTTTTTTAGGTTGCCCATTAATGGCCATTGTGGTAATCTGTGCCTCCATTTTGGGCATTAGCTTAACACAGTGACAATCAATGGGTTTAGAGGGTGGGAGATGGGGTAGTTCCCCCAGGAGGGTGGTTTGGCCTCCTGGGTGGGTAGTGGGATCATGGGTTAACCCCTTAATTACCATAGCGGTTAATAACCACTAAGGTGATTAAGGGGTTACAGGCCAGTAGTTTGTTTTTTTAATTATTTTTACAGTCTGTGTTCACTGAAGACGAGGATGATGCGAAGGCCGAAGATGAGGATAGCCTTCATCCTGGCAGGGGTAAGTACAACTTTTAATTACTATATGCTAGCTGGGAAATGTTTTATTTTTAAAGGGGAAATGCGCTGTTATCCAGATCTGGATAATAGGGCTTTTACCCATTACTGCACTGTATGTGTTGGGAGGGGGGGGAGTTTGTTGAGGGGGCGGGGGTAGTAGGGTGCCCATTCATTGCCATTGGGATTCTCTGTGCTACCATTGAGGACATAAGTAACCACAGAAGCAATCAATGGGTATATTGGCTAGTATTTTTTGTTGTATTTTTGCATCACAAATGGGGAAAAGTGCTATTAGTCAATTGGCTACTAGTGCTTTTGCCCATTTGTGTGTGTGGTGATGGGGATGGTGGGAGATAGGGGTAGTTTCCCCAGGGCGAGTGTTTAGGCCTAGCAGGAGGGGTTAACCAGTTCATTACCTTAGCAATTGTAACCACTAAGGTAATTAAGGGGTTACTGGTATTCTAATAGTTGGGCATCGGCCCTTACATGGTCGTGCAGAAGAGGAGGAAGAGGACGGCCTTCATCCTGACAGGGGTAAGTAAATCATTTATTACTTTAATTTGATTTTACTGTATGCATTTTACTGTTTTGAATGGGCATAAACGCAAGTAGCCATATTTGGCTACTAGGGCATTTGCCCGTTCCTTTGAGGGAGGGATGGGGGGTTTGTTGGAGGTATAGGGGGTTGGTGAAGGGGGTAGTTGCCCTGGGATGGGTGATTAGGCCTCTTAAGTAGGTATTGGAAGGAGTTAACCCCTTCATTACCTTAGAAATAGTAACCGCTAAGGTAATAAAGGGGTTAAACCGCCCTGCAACCCCTGTGGTAGGCCTAACCACCCATCCTGGATTAAGTACCACCTTAAGCCACTCCCTCTAATCACAACAAACCAGGAAGTTTGGTTTAACCCCTTCATTATCTTAAGGTAATGAAGCTGCATTTTTTTTATTTTAATGACATATTTTTAAAGCAGGGTGTCTCCGGAGCTGAACCACATAAATTTCAAGTCCGTAGTGCCCTGAATCATCTTCGCATATGGAAATTCCAGAATCCCATACCGGGCCTGTAATTTTGGAAGCAGAGGGTCCCCATGACTGATATTAATGCGATTTAGCTACGGAGACCCCGTTTCAATAATATGTTAATAAAATAAAAGCTGCGATAGAGTGACGGATTCCATCTATTCTCACTGCACATCTCTTCCAGACTGATAAAGCGCGGTAGGATTCACACACAGCGGGAGTCCCATTCAAAAGCAGGAACCCCCGCTGTGTTAATTCTGATCGACCATTCCCAGGCACTTTGCCGTAAACGGCCACGTTTGGTCCTGTGACGGTTCAGGGGATTCCTTCCTCTCCATGTGTCCCCGGCACCGCGCTTTCCCCTGCCTCTGATCTCCCTTCCTTGCCCCCTCATTCTGTTCTCCCTTCCTTCTCCCGCATCCGTCCCTTGGTGGCATCCCCTGATGCGCTCGCAGCGTCTGCGCGCACGTTCCCAAATACCCGATCCCCTCCACAGCGCTCCCTGCTCGCGGCCTCCCTCTGTCTCCCCTCCGGTCCCTTTACTTTCTGAAGTCACTCCTCCAGTTCTCTCTCCTCCCTCGGTGGGTGCCCCCGCGGCACGGCGCTCCGCGCGCCTCCTGACACAGCCTGTGCGCGCGCACCCCAACCATACAGAGGGCGCGCGCACACGCTCCTCTTGTAAACTTCCCCAGACCTCTAGCTCCACCCCCCATGCTGTACAAGCTATCTCTCTCTCTGGTTTACCTGTCTCCTCCCTCTCTCCTTCTCACCTATCCCTGCTGCCTCTTACTTCACCCTCTACTCCTCCTCTCTCTCCCATTGGTGTTCCCTCCTTTATAACCCGTCTGTTCTCTAGCTCATTGCTCTGCATAGCTTCTTGTGACCCCTGTGTGTGCAGTCCTATGCTTGGCTCTCCTGTGTCTTTCAGCATTTGTTCCTGCTCCTGCTTATCTCTGGATCTCTCTGGCTTGAATTCTGTTTTGTACTGGATTACCCTGCTCTCTCCTGCCCTTGAACCCTGTTTATGGATACGACTTCGCTGCCTTCTGTTATCCCTGGACTCTGGCTTACGGACATCACTATCCTGCTCTCTATTGCCCTAGACTCTGGCACACGGACATCCCTATCCGAACTCTGAATCCCAAGGCGTTGCAAGTATACCTTAACCTTCTTTCTACAGGCCCGGCAACGCACTACCCCACTCCGGGCATGCCCTCACTGCTGTGGGTGCGTGTTATAACCCTACCCACCTCAGTACTGGGGACTGGCCAGGTCTGCGGGCATACAGGCGTTATATTATGCAGAGCCAAATAAATGCAGACCCCCCTGAGGTGGGTCAAGGTGTTTCCTTGGAGAAAAGAAAGAATTGCCGGCGCCAAATCAGTCCTTTAAATAATAATAACTCCGAATAAAAACCAAACCGTCTCTTGAAAAGTCCCAAAAGTGTCCTTGAACAGATAGGCAGTGAAGGGGTCAACGAACGGCTCACACCAAATGGTAGTGCAATATGTAAAAAAGAGAAGAAAACAAACAGATAATGGTGCAGTACGCCAAAAAAGTTGACATTAAAACATTAAAAACTCACACATGACAAACATAACACACAATAACAGACAGACACTAGCAAGGCTATAATCCTAACAAAAAGCTATTTATTAACAGAGAAATACTGGGTTCCGGAGGATACAGCACTTAAGTCCAGAGGGGTAAAATTGAAACCCTACTTACAGGACAGTGGATGGTAAAAGCAGTAAAGCTGAAGATCGCTCAGGTGCTCTTCTCTGATAACTGGAGCTCCTTTAAGGATTGCCTCGTGTGGGGGATGGATGTTGAGTTGCACGAAAACCGGAACTTCCGGGTGGATGTGACGTCTCATACCGCGGTGTTACCGAAATCGCTGCTCTGGGAGATTATCCTGTTTTTAGAGCTGTTCGTTTGGTTGTGGAGGATATTGGCAGCAGTTGTGTAGGCTGTGGGGGGAAAGGAGAGGAAGAAGAGCAGCGATTTCGGTAACACCGCGCTGTGTGACGTCACATCCACCCGGAAGTTTCGGTTTTCATGCAACTCAACATCCATCCCCCACACGAGGCAATCCCTAAAGGAGCTCCAGTTATCATCAGAGAAGAGCACCTGAGCTATCTTCAGCTTTACTGCTTTTACCATCCACTGTCCTGTAAGTAGGGTTTCAATTTTACCCCTCTGGACTTAAGTGCTGTATCCTCCGGAACCCAGTATTTCTCTGTTAATAAATAGCTTTTTGTTAGGATTATAGCCTTGCTAGTGTCTGTCTGTTATTGTGTGTTATGTTTGTCATGTGTGAGTTTTTAATGTTTTAATGTCAACTTTTTGACGTACTGCACCATTATCTGTTTGTTTTCTTCTCTTTTTTACATATTGCACTACCATTTGGTGTGAGCCGTTCGTTGACCCCTTCACTGCCTATCTGTTCAAGGACACTTTTGGGACTTTTCAAGAGACGGTTTGGTTTTTATTCGGAGTTATTATTATTTAAAGGACTGATTTGGCGCCGGCAATTCTTTCTTTTCTCTGTAGTTCATTTTCTGACTGTACAGTCAGTATTTGCCAGGCTGCCTGCAATATTAATTTCAAGTATAGTTATCATTATTTTTTTAGCGCTGTTTTGCACCGTCTTTTTTCGTTAGTTCAAGGTGTTTCCTTGGAACATTTACAATTTTTGAGCAACCAGCTGACCACTGTTTCACAGCAATTTGCTAATCTGTCTATCCAGGAAACCCCAGTGGCTCCGTCACCCCCTGTCTCTATGACATATGGCAATGCTGGACCACGTATTCCACCTCCCAACCGGTATGATGGGGACCCTCTCGCTTGCCGCGGATTTCTAAATTCAATGTGAGGTGCAATTCGAAATTTCTCCCTCTCAGTTTCCAACAGCCGTTCTAAGGTGGCTGACATTAACGCCTTACTCACCAGCGACGCCCTCACTTGGGCCTCTGCCCTCTGGGAACATAAGACTGAATTAACCCAAGATTACCCTAAGTTTAGGCGTGAATTCCAGCAAGTGTTTGACACTCCCGCACGCCGGGAGACGGATGCTTTTTCTCTATTTCATATCTCACAGGCTCGAAGATCTGCTGCCAAATACGCGATCGAATTCCGTACCCTCGCCGTGGAGACTCAATGGAATGATGAGGCACTTGCCGCCGCATACTGGCAAATACTCTCTGACACCTTGAAGGATGATCTCGCCACTCACGCCCGGCCTTCCTCCCTGGAGGAATTTATTACTCTCAGCATACGAATAGACCAACGCACCTAGGAACGACGTCATGAGCGACACTGTTCCCGTTCTCTTTCTTCCCTGGTTGTCTCTCACAGGTCATCCTCTTCGCCCTCCCTGGCATTGGATGCCCCAGAACCGATGCAAATCGGTAGCCAACAACCTCAGGCTGCGGAGAGAATGCGACGTCGTCAAAAGGGACTCTGTTTCTACTGTGGTTCATCAGAACTTCGGCTCCAGAACTGTTCCCTGAAGCCGGGAAACGGGAACACCCAGTAAAGATAGAGGGGCTTCTACTGGGTACTATCTCTTCTTGCCCCTCTCTCCCTAAGGATCTCAAAGAAATTCATGCTTCCTGTAACGCTGGCGGGCCCTGACCTCCTATTTGAAGTAAAAGCTTTCATTGACTCTGGATCTGGCGGTAACTTCTTGGATCATACCTTCCCTCTGAGAACCAAATCACTCTGGTCAAGAGAAAAGCACCCATTGGCCTTGAGGCTATTGATGGTCGCCCGCTTCAGCCAGCCTTCATCATCAGCGAGTCCATTCCTCTTACTTTGACCTTGGCCGACGGTCATAAGGAGGTAATAGTTTTTGATATCTTCCATTCTCCTACCTTCCTGTAACGCTGGCGGGCCCTGACCTCCTATTCGAAGTAAAAGCTTTCATTGACTCTGGATCTGGCGGTACCTTCTTGGATCATAACTTCACCTCTGAGAACCAAATCCCTCTGGTCAAGAGAAAAGCACCCATTGGCCTTGAGGCTATTGATGGTCGCCCGCTTCAGCCAGCCTTCATCATCTGGGAGTCCATTCCTCTTACTTTGACCTTGGCCGACGGTCATAAGGAGGTAATAGTTTTTGATATCTTCCATTCTCCTACCGTTCAGGTTATTTTAGGATTGCCTTGGCTGCAACTCCACAATCCGCGCATTGATTGGACCGGCGCCTTACCTATCCAGTGGCCTTCCTCAGCTGAGCCAGTCTCTACTTCTCCTCCTGCTGCTGTGCTCACCGGTTTGGATTCTTTTCCTTCCAATCTGTCGATTCTTCCGACCGTGTATCATGAGTTCCTGGATGTGTTCAACAAACTACAGGCTGAAGTACTGCCTCCCCATCGTCCCTACGACTGTCCTATTGATTTAATTCCAGGAACCATCCTCCCGAAGTCGAAATCATACCCCTTATCCGTTCCTGAAACTGAGGCTATGACGTCTTACATCCAAGAAAATTTGGAGAAAGGATTCATCCGCAATTCTACCTCCCCCGCTGGGGCAGGCTTCTTCTTCGTGAAGAAAAAGGATGGATCGCTAAGACCCTGGTTCGATTTTCGCAGACTCAACAAAATCACGGTTAAAAATCGTTATCCCCTTCCCCTAATCTCTGAACCTTTCGATCGCCCCCAGGAGCCTCTATCTTCTCCAAGCTCGATTTAAGAGGGGCCTATAATCTCATTCGTATAAGGGAAGGGGACGAATGGAAAACCGTGTTTAATACGCGATCTGGACATTATGAGTATCTAGTGATGCCCTTTGGGTTATGCAATGCTCCTGCCATTTTCAAAGAGTTCATGAACGACATCTTCCGGGATGTATTGGGAAAATTTGTTATCGTATACTTGGATGACATTATCATTTTTTCTAAAAACTTAGATGAGCACATTCACCATACCAAATTGGTGCTTTCTAGGCTCCGTGCTAATCGCCTATACGCCAAGATGGAGAAGTGTTTGTTCCACCAGACGTCTACTGCCTTCTTAGGCTATATTATCTCTAACCAAGGTTTTTCTATGGACCCAGAGAAATTGAAGTCTGTTCTCGACTGGCCGCTGCCAATTTCTCTCAAGGCCGTGCAGCGTTTCCTCGGCTTTGCCAATTATTACAGGAAATTCATCCGTCATTTTTCTTCCATTGCTCTCCCCATCACTGCCTTGACCAAAAAAGGTGCCGACCCCACGTCTTGGTCTCCCGAAGTAATTGACGCCTTCGAGTTTCTCAAAAAAGCCTTCGTCTCTGCACCCATTCTACGACATCCTGATACCTCACTTCCCTTCACGTTAGAAGTTGACGCCTCGGATGTGGGTGCAGTACTCTCTCAGAGATCCTCTCCCCAAGAGAAACTCCATCCCTGTGGTTTTTTTCTTGGAAATTCTCGTCTGCCGAGAGAAATTATGATGTTGGGAATCGTGAGCTATTGGCCATTAAATTGGCTCTTCAGGAGTGGAGGCATCTTCTCGAAGGCACCAAGGAGCCTATTGCCATCCTCGCCGATCACAACAAATTACTGTATATCGAGGGGGCTCGACGATTAGAATCTCGTCAGGCTCATTGGTCTATTTTTTTTTCCCGTTTCAACTATACCATTTCTTATATTACGGGTACCAAAAATATCAAAGCAGACGCTCTCCCTCGCCAGTTCGCCACGGAGAACGAATCCAATGAGTCCACGGAACCTATTCTTCCCGCCAAATGCATAATCTCTGTGTAACAGGGGACTTATCCCTGTTCACAAATGTCCCTCTAATCCAGCAGTGTGGTGGTTAACTGCGGGTAGGCAATTAACTAACACCACCTGCCTGATTTCTTAGAAAAGCCTGTCTTTTGAGACAGGAAGTGACTCCTTAGCACACACCTGAGCTGAACTTGGAGACACTTGTCTTGAGCCCTGCCAGGAGAAACAGCAGAGCTGCTTTCAAGACACAGGGGAAACTTCTAAACCTGAATGCTGACACACCCTGAGTAAAAGGGAGCTGAACCAGGGACAGAGAAGATTTTCCCTCCAAACCACAAGAAACAGATAAGACTTTCATTTATGAGACTTTCTATATCTGCTTATTTCATGCTATATATTTGGGGCTGGTAAAGAGCCTAGCTAACCAACCCAGTCAGAGAGGGCTGAGCTATATGTGTAGATAGCCTCCAAAGCAGAGATAGGTTTTCTTTGTTTGGCTCACTATTTCACTTATGTTGATTTTTGCTGTTTTAAGCGACAGGCACAATAAAGCCTTGTTATAATTTCACCTTACAAACAGTCTCCAATGTGTACCTCTGCACATGTCCTCCTACATATGGTGTTAGAAGTGGGATGAGAGGGGCCTTTGAAGTTTAAAGGGCTGGAGATTGCCTGTGGAATTTTTTTTGTGCTTATGCCTGCATACAGTCTTGCAAAAAAACCTGAGCAACAAAAACAAAGATTCACCTGCAGCAGAGATCAGAATTAAAGGGATATACACCCAGGCAGGAAACTTACACTGCACTGAAACCTACAAAACCACAGATGGACTCTTTTCCCCAATCCCAAGAGGAGAGAGACTGCTGAAGCAGCTAAACCTTATTTGCCTATCACAAAGTGTAATATGGTCATGGAAATAGGTCCAGCCATAGTCAGGGTTCAAGAAGTGAGTCAGCCCTTAAAAAGGGATAGGTGTTTGTTGTTTTCAAAAGTTTCGCTGAAGCAGTGAATACAGATGGTGACCCCCGAGCGGTACTGATTTTGCAAATAAAGGTTGCCACACCGCATAGGGCTACCAGCTGTGAATGGAGTATATGCAGAAAAGTGTGAAAATTGATACAAGACTGTGATGAAGCAGGGGAATTTTTAGCAAACAAATGCTGAGTGTAAAATTGCCCTACAGGGGAAAAAGGGATTGCTGAACTGTGTAAAAGGTATTCCAAAGCCAATTGCTGAGTGTTGAGTCACCCTGGCGGGAGTGAAAGAAATATTCCACTGCAAAGAATGGTTTTTTTTCTGCAAGTAATAAAGTCTGCCTATATATATCTTGGGAGCAAAACAGACACCCAAAGTGTGAAGTGTGAATGCCATAAAACCCAAAGATGAGACTAAAAATTACTGAACTCAAGCAGAAAACCAAATTCTGTTGCTGAAGCGGAGGGATTGCACCTAGCAAGTAAATGGTGTAAAGCAAACAGAAGTTTTTACCTAGCAACTACACATTCAGCATACCTAATGAGAGATTACACCTAGCAAGTAAATGGTGTAAAGCAAATAGACGTTTTTACCTAGCAACCGCACATCTTGTATACCTGATAAGAGAAAATGCATGCACAGTACTGCTGATATTGTAAAACTTACCCAAGAAAGAAAAGTCTACAGAGATGCCTGTGAGAGCTACGACCTCTACAAGCAAAATATGCCCACCTGTAGGACTACCACAATTGGGGGTTCTAGCAAATACAGTGGCAACAGCTGCAATAGCGCCTCCTGAGGTCAGGAAGAAAATTACACCTGTTAGCCTAAAAATGGAGGACAAGATGCAGCGTTCCTGTAATGAACCCTACCCCACGGAAGAGTGGACCTTCCAGTCCAATAAAGAGGAAGACATCTCTTACGGGGAACCCGAACCGAGTCACATCCACAAAACACCCCAAGAATGGTGGGGGTGCCTGAACAGAAAAGACCACCCTCTATGATGACGAATATGGTCGACAAGAGAAAGAGCGGGAGCAGCAGATCACGTATATAATGAAGCTGCTAAAGTATCAAATAAAGAAGGAGACCCCAGTATTCCGGATGGGACGGAGTCATCCAAAACAAAAAAAGCAGAAAAAGAAAAAAAAAGCGGTTCTTCACTTACCGTGGAAGGAACAAACACGTCCGCAGATCCTGTGGAGGAAAAGGGGGACCGAGTTGCCCTGCAGCCTAGAGAAAATGGAGAATTCGTCCCGCGGTTAACCGAATATCCAGAGGGCCCAAGGCAGAAGTCGTGTACCCCAAAGAAGTATCTGTCCGGTGCCAACAGTGAGGAACCCTCAACAAACCATCCCAGGGAAGTGGAGCCGAAACCAGTGAGTGACGATCCCTTGACCAGCCCTGAAGATGCCCTGAAAAATGCCAGGCATGACTGTGAAATGCTCCGTGAACAATTGAAACAAAAGGAAGATGGTTACACAGAGCTACAGAAAAATAACGCGAGGCTACAAAAAGATGTGCTCACAATTTACTCTTTAGCCAGGACAGAATTGGACGATCTCAAGACTGAGCTAGATACTGCAAATGCTACTATTTCCGTCATGGATGAAAAGCAGAGCCAATCTGATAAAATGGTGGCTACGCTAAAGCGGAAGTATGAGGAGGCACTGAAGCAGATGACAGTCTTCCAGCAAGAGGTTCACACTCTTCGCATAGAGCTGAATGCCTCACAACAGGTGGTCAACAGTGTCCAGATAGAGGTGGACGTATCTCAGAAAGAGGTTCAGACACTCCGCAGAGCACTGGATGCCTCACATCATGAGACCAACAGCTGCCGCACAGACCTGGAAGTTTCCAGAAAGGAACTACACAGTCTCACTGAGGAGCTGGACATTGCTAAAGAAACTATTGTCAATCGTGATACAGATCTCAAAGTCTCTCAGAAGGAGCTTCAGACCCTCAACCTAGAGAAGGAAGTCTCACGCCAGGAGATTGTCATTCTCAAAGCAGATGTGCGTAAATGGAAGGAGGACTGCAAAGAGGCCCTGAATAATACAGAAACTAGGAAACAACAACCGTGTAGAAGCTCCAAGAGTGTAGGTGAGTGATGCCAGGCAGGGCAAAATCAATGATAAATGGAGTTGACACCGGGAATAGGGGTTGAAAGACTGGGATGATAATAACCAAACGCTTAGTGAAGGGTTAAGCAAGAGAGGGCTAATACATTGGGGACAATGAGATACTCACTCAGTCTCCCTAGACCTGGCCAAATCATGCCCGGTGTGGAGTCCACGCGACTCACAAGGGATCACCACTCTGCTCTCCCTCTTTCCAGCTCCAGTCCAGACGCTGTTAGAGAAGCGTCTCCCTCTGTGTCTGCAGCTGCATCTGCATCCGGTGGTGAACGCTGATCCTCTCACATGATAGCAGAGAAGGGGAAGGATCGGTGGTTCATCCGCTCCAAAAAAAGGTAAGAACTCACCAACAGAGAAGTTAAAAATGCTATTTTATTAAACTACATAAAAAAACAAAAAACAGACCGCACACAAAAAAACTCTCCCACTTGAAAAAGCGCCATAGTAGGCGTGAAACGCGTGGGAGAGTTTTTTTGTGTGCTGTCTGTTTTTTGTTTTTTATGTAGTTTAATAAAATAGCATTTTTAACTTCTCTGCTGGTGAGTTCTTACCTTTTTTGGAGCGGATGGACCACAGAGCCTTCCCCTTCTCTGCTGAATAATACAGAGACTGAAAAAGGAGAAAATTCAAGATTAAAAAGGGAAAACTTAAAACTGAAAGAAGAAAATTTTCAGTTGACAGACGAAGTCAAGGAAAAGTTTGAAGCAGAGCACCGACTGCAGAACCAACTGCAAGGTCTGCGTACACACCTCCAGTATGCTGAGGAGAAGCAGCAAACGCTGCAGGAAGAAAAGCTGCAGGCTGTTAAAGAAATTCAAGTGCTGCAGGAACGTCTGATTACCCAGTATGTCCCCGCAAAGCAGCATGAGAAACTGAAGGCTACCCTGAGCGTCACCAAAGCATCGCTAGAGGCCAAGCTTAGAACCCAGGTGACCCGGCCCAAAAGGGAGCATAAGAAGGTCCAGAAACTAAAACAAGTAACTGTGGCCCAAGCAAAGAAGTTCATAGTGCTTCACAATGCAATAAAAATGTGGAAGCAAGCTCAGAGAAAGCAAAGTACGCAGATAAATTCCCTGAGAAGAGACTTGCAAGACGCACTCAAACAGGTTGAGACTCTGCAGACCAGTAACTTACAGATTCCTCCAATACGAAAAAAGGTATTGGCTCTGCCCAAGCACCAGTATCCCACAGTAACTAATGCCCGTGAGGACAAGGGTACAGTGAGAGTTGGGGACTCCACGCACCTTCAAAACAAGATTACGAAGTTTGAGCCACCTAAGAAAGCACTAGCCAAACCTACAGCTGCCCAACAGGCAACAAACAGAGGTAGGAGTGCAGAATCAAAGCCAGAAGAATCCTTAGCTGAGGAAGCTGAAAAGATAGGATGTTCTCTGGAAAGGGCGGTGGAGGTGCAACTCAGTCCCAAAGAAGCTGAACCTCCGTTGTGTGGAGGAGGTGCAGAAAGACCGCTTCAAAAGCAGAAAACTCTACGGGCTAGTCCTAACTGCTCTACAACTGTTGCCATACTGTTTGTCTACAAAAAGAGGAGTGCCCGACGCAACAGAAATCTCATGACCACGCACTCTGTAAAAAGACTTTACTTGGAAAAAGTCCTCCTCGAGCGACTGAGGAGTGCTGATCTCAAGCACCTTCGGGAGGAGACAAAAATAAACTGGAGAAAGGGTTCCAATCCCAGCGGGACAGAGGGTTCTCTTCCTCCATCCACTCTCATTCAAGTCACAGAAAGATCTCGAATGAGAGTGGAAGGATGGGCTTTGGCCGTGGTAAGCCCGAGCTTCCCACAAACATGGGAGGTATGTAACAGGGGACTTATCCCTGTTCACAAATGAGCCTCTAATCCAGCAGTGTGGTGGTTAACTGCTGGTAGGCAATTAACTAACACCACCTGCCTGATTGCTTAGAAAAGCCTGTCTTTTGAGACAGGAAGTGACTCCTTAGCACACACCTGAGCTGAACTTGGAGACACTTGTCTTGAGCCCTGCCAGGAGAAACAGCAGAGCTGCTTTCAAGACACAGGGGAAACTTCTAAACCTGAATGCTGACACACCATGAGGAAAAGGGAGCTGAACCAGGGACAGAGAAGATTTTCCCTCCAAACCACAAGAAACAAATAAGACTTTCATTTATGAGACTTTCTATTTCTGCTTATTTCATGCTATATATTTGGGGCTGGTAAAGAGCCTAGCTAACCAACCCAGTCAGAGAGGGCTGAGCTATATGTGTAGATAGTCTCCAAAGCAGAGATAGGTTTTCTTTGTTTGGCTCACTATTTCACTTATGTTGATTTTTGCTGTTTTAAGCGACAGGCGCAATAAAGCCTTGTTATAATTTCACCTTACAAACAGTCTCCATTGTGTACCTCTGCACATGTCCTCCTACACTCTGCCAATAATTTTGATGTGTTGGATGAAATCAACAAAGCCCAGGTTCACATTCCCAGGAGATTCAGGGTACCAGAGGGTCGTTTATACGCAGCTCCACGATTTTGCCACAAAATCTTACTTTGGGGACATTCTTCTAGATCGGCCGGTCATCCAGGCTTCAAGAGGACAGCGGATCTTATTAAACGGACCTTTTGGTGGCCTAAGATGAACAAGGACATTTTTGATTTCACCAGTACTTGTCTGGTATGTGCCCAGAGCAAATCTGCCCATCACAAACATTCGGGCCTTCTCATGCCTCTTCCCATTCCGGAGCAACCTTGGAAACACATCTCTATGGATTTCATTGTCGAACTTCCCAATTCTAAAGGAATGAATACCATTGTTGTTGTTGTAAACGGATTTTCTAAACACTCACACTTTATTCCCCTCAAGGGTCTTCCTAATTCTGCTACTGTGGCCGATATTTTTTCTAAGGAAATTTTCAGATTACACGGTGTTCCTATTTCGATTGTTTCTGATAGAGGTTCTTAATTCATCTCTAAGTTCTGGCGTGCGTTTTCCCAGAGACTTGGGATTCCCCTTCTTTTTTCTTCTGGATATCACCCTCAGACCAATGGTTAGACAGAAAGAATGAATCAGACCTTAGAGCAGTATCTCAGATGTTTCGTCTCCGAATCTCAAGACAACTGGGTGGATCTGTTACCGTGGGCTGAGTTTGCTATCAACTCTCTTAAAAATGAATCTCCCCTTTCTTCATTAATTTCGGTTTCCACCTTAGCAGTCTTCCCCTCTCCTCCCTCCCTTCTGGCGTTCCCGCAGCGGATTCTCATGTTTCTACCCTTCAGAATTCTTGGAAGAGGATCCTTAAGACCCTACAAACTGCCATCACAAGACAAAAAACAAAGGCAGATCGACGTCGTCAACCGGGCCCTTCGTTCAAACCCGGAGACAGAGTGTGGTTGTCCTCAAAAAATATAAGGCTCAAGACCCCGTCTCCAAGTTGTCCCCGAGATTTTTGGGCCCCTTCAAGATATTAGAGAGGATCAATCCGGTCGCATTCCGGTTGGCACTTCCTCCCACCATGAGGATTCCTTCTGTGTTCCATGTATCCCTACTCAAACCATTTATCCAGAGCTCTCACTTCCCAACCCGGTGACCACTCACGGACAGCAAGAATACGAAATTCACTCCATAATTGACTCCTGTTGGTCCAGAAATAACCTACAGTTCCTCGTCCATTAGAAGGGGTATGGCCCAGAAGAGCGTTCATGGATTCCATCATGTCACATCCATGCTCCCAAACTCCTCCGGCAATTCCATCAGAAATTCACCATGGCAGGATCGCCCGGAGATCGATCCTCAAGGGTGGGATACTGGGCCGGTTCAGGGGATTCCTTCCTCTCCATGTGTCCCCGGCACCGCGCTTCCCCCTGCCTCTGATCTCCCTTCCTTGCCCCCTCGTTCTGTTCTCCCTTCCTTTTCCCGCATCCGTCCCTTGGCGGCCTCCCCTGACGCGCTCCCAGCGTCTGCGCGCATTCCCCGCAGGGCACGCGCATGTTCCCAAACACCGATCCCCTCCACAGTGCACCCTGCTCGCGGCCTCCCTCTGTCTCCCCTCTGGTCCCTTTACCTTCTGCAGTCACTCCTCCGGTTCTCTCTCTTCCTTCGGCGGGTGCCCCCGCAGCACGGCGCTCTGCGCGCCTCCTGACACAGCCTGTGCACGCGCACCCCAACCTTACAGAGGGCGCGTGCACACGCTCCTCTTGTAAACTTCCCCAGACCTCTAGCTCCACCCCCCATGCTGTACAAGCTATCTCCCTCTCTGGTTCACCTGTCTCCTCCCTCTCTCTTTCTCACCTATCCCTGCAGCCTCTCACTTCACCCTCTACTCCTCCTCTCTCTCCCAATGGTGTTCCCTCCTTTATAACCCCTGTCTGTCCTCTAGCTCATTGCTCTGCATAGCTTCTCGTGACCCCTGTGTGTGCAGTCCTATGCTTGGCTCTCCTGTGTCTTTCAGCGTTTGTTCCTGCTCCTGCTTATCTCTGGATCTCCCTGGCTTGAACTCTGCTTTGTACTGGATTACCCTGCTCTCTCCTGCCCTTGAACCCTGCTTATGGACATCACTATCATGCTCTCTATTGCCCTAGACTCTGGCACACGGACATCACTATCCAAACTCTGAATCCCAAGGCATTGCAAGTGTACCTTAACCTTCTTTCTACAGGCCCGGTAACGCACTACCACACTCTGGGCACGCCCTCACTGCTGTGGGTGCGTGTTATAACCCTATCCACCTCAGTACTGTGGACTGGCTAGGTCTGCGGGCATACAGGCGTTACAGGTCCATGTTTCACCAGCACATGTACTGTGGCAGGTTGGAGATACAACTGGCTGCTTCTGTATGTTTCTGGCATTTAGCCTAAATCAATAAATATATTTATTAAGTTGTACATTTGATGATTGCTTTATTCCATTGTTCCATAATTATGTATTGAATGAGTCATTGCTGGGAGGAGGTCAGGAATGTGATAACACAGATTTTTCTTTAATTTCTGTACCTGATATCTAATTATGAGGATATTCCTTTAAACCATGAAGGTGTATTATGGTATATTCGAGTATACAGTAGTGTATGTGTGCAGTATGGTATATATGAATATACAGTAGGATAGGCCAACCATCCTATTCACCTGTACCCTATATTTCCATTTACCCTTCCTTATAGATTGTAGTGTCCTCACCTACTGTAACAATGCATATTTGTTATTTGATTGTTTTTTGTCCTTCAACCCGTGTATAGCATTAAGGAATATGTTGGCGCATTATAAATAAATGATAACAATACTATCAATAATAATAGTGTTAAAATATGCAGTATGGTATGAGTATACAGTAGTGTGTTTTTGTGCTGCATGGTAAATATAAGTATACTGTAGTATATGTGTGCATGTATGCCGTATGATAGGAGTGTAGCAGTATGATGTACATGCAAGTATGTTGATGTATGTATGTGTGCTGTCTGGTATATATGAATCATATGTGTCCATTTGTGCAGTATAGTATGAGTATACAGTAGTGTGCGTGGATGTGTGCAGTATGGTATATATAACTATACAGTAGTGTTTGGATGTGTGCAGTATTATGAAATAACAATAAATTATTACATGACTTCTGACATTCTGTGGATATTACAGAATAATGTAGCAGACACAATACATCCAATTTATAATATAAAGTATGTATAATATAGGTAGTGGCCCAGCTTCTCTCACTGCACAAACATATCTCCTCCTGGACCCAAGTACATCCAATTACTGGGTCCATCTACTTCTGCCAAACTACATCCATTTCTGACCCGATCTGACAGTGTGTTTTCCTGTTGACCAATCGTGTTATTAAGTGGCCTTGGGCTCTCCATATAACCAAACATTTTGTCTGTTCCTGGGCTTTCTTGTGTTTAATCTGTCCCTGGACAATACTTCATAAGTCCTACCATATTAACAGTCTGCAGGTCTCTGTTGTAATGAAGGAGATATGAGTGGTGTCATTATGACTTTATTCAGCATCCCTCACCTCTTCAGTCAGCAGGTAGATAATCTCCAGGGTGAGATTCAAGATCCTCTCAGTCATCTTCTGCTTCTTGTCCTTGTTCATCATTAGTGAGTTAGTCAGATGCTCCAAGAATGTTCTCTGGTCCTTGTGGAAGCGCTTCACCACTTGGTGGCTTCTGCAGTTAGTGATATATATTGTACTTGTGCTTCACAGAAATATCATCCTACAAAAAGAGAGAGAGAGGGAGGGATGTATACTGTACTGTATGTCACCCTGCAGTGAAAGAAAAGGTTACAAATAAATAAATACCCATCCTGTCTGTGTCACTCTGCAATGGGAAGGACTGTAAGTCCTTTCTGTCTTTGTCACTTTGCAGTGTATGTGCAATGAGACATGTGAGTGACTGTTAGTCCTTTCTGTGTGTGACCCCACATAGTTATCAGTAGAAGCACTCCACTAACATTTACTGAACTTACTTTGGTGTCCATGCGCTCCACTAAGATATAATGTACTTACCAGGGTGTTCATGCACTTCACTAACCCAATCACACAAAAAAAGAGCGCATAGTAAATGAAATCAGTAAGAAATAAAAAGCGCAATATCTGGAAGTTCCCTCTCTGCAATCTGCAGTGTGCATACTCTGTCCCGTCTCCATCGATGCATCAATGCAAGTGTCCGAGGAGGAGCAGTCTTGGCGGCGTTTGCGCATACATTTGTATGAAACCAGGTGTAGAGGGAGAGGGGGTTGGCCCGGTATTAAAGGGGTTGCACCCCATATGGCCACCCCCTGACCTCACCAGGGAGGCAAGGGGTTAACTGGACTGCGGTCCAGGAAGGTGATTTACACCTTGTCATGCCATGAAAATGTATGTTCCCCTGTTCCCATGTTTCATTATAATCCTGTATTTTAAAGATGTTTTAAAGTGCATTTCTGTATCTCCAGTTCTGGAGGTCGCAGAGAGTTGATATTTGGCCAATATGTGGAGTCACTGTAGGCATTAAGAACTGGCAAATTTCGACCCACTGAGCCCACCAGAATGGAACTTATTAATATGTGTAGAAATTAAAGTGTATATGTATGGTATTTTGGATCAGCCCTGAAAATGCAGACTCCATCTGCTATGCTAATAGGTTATGAAGGGCAGCCGGCTGATTGAGCCTAAGCACTGTGATCAAAAGTTAACTGCCTGATTGTTTACACTAAGTACTAATCAACAGATCAAGTACTAATCAACAGACTCTGCCACTCTAATTGTTACCTGAGGGTGGAGAATCATCAAACTGGAGTGGTTTGTAAGTGTTATGTCTACACCTACAAACAATGCAGATACTTCATTTGATAGACTGGTCGTCGCCCCTGATTTAATTATGGGGCTACCCATAGAGTCCCAGTACACATGGGCTAACTAGCTTGGGGGCATGGTTTAATCTGTGTCTCCACGTTAGGGATTGGATACAGATAATTGTTCACCAATAGTCTGTATTCAATGTTAAGAATAGGGTTACACAGGTATATAAACTGTGTCAACCCTACAGTTTTTAGTTGTGCTTCTGATTCCACCTGGAATGTCACCGGATTGCTGGAGAATTGCTAGCTGATACTTCTCCATCCCCCACCCTAAGTAAGTGTTACCTTCTTGTCTGTTAATTGTACTATATTGCTGTGTTCACCTTTTTAAGGAATAAATATATTTTATTATATCTAAGCCTCGTTCAGTTCAACCCAGATATTTGGTGTTCATTATATCTTGTCATAAGCTACCGTGACACCAGGCAATCAAGGGAATTAACCTTGGATTGCCTGGTTTCACAGAAATGCCCTTAGAGGATAGCTGTACCAACAGGTAGTTACTTGGAACCGCCCAGCACGGTATTTAGTAGCAGCTCCCGCTATACGCTATCCCGCTATACGCTATCCCGCTATACGCCATTCGCAGTAACTGCCTGTTGGTAAAGCTTTCCTATAAGTATATTTTTATACTGCGCTATACAAAATGTTATACAGTATCACACTATGTACTGCTCCTTATTGTAGGATTACCCTCATATCCTCCTCCATGAAAACCATCTGACCAAGAATCTGTCTAATTGGCACAACAGAGTTTTTTTTTTATTACATATATATACGTATATATATACAAATCATGCATATCTGGCACTCCTGTAGTGATATAATGACCTGGTGCTTATGTCATAAAAAATAATAAAGCATACATTACCAGCAAAGGTAAGGAGACAACAGCACTCAGAAGGTATAAGCAGCTATAAACTGTATTAAAGAAACTTGCACATATATCTAACGTTTCGGTCTGCTGAACGGGACCTTCCTCAGGGGGGTGCAACAGGTAAGTGACATCTGAAAGACTTATATACCCACCACCCAAGTGCTGAAAACACACCCACTAATTAAAAACAGTCAATCCACGCGAAGAAGCAGCTAATTATTATATGCCACACAGATGTGAAACAGACAGAGTAATGCATTGCCATTGGAGTGTGTGATCATGTGATCAAGCATTCGAGTATGTATGATCATGTGATCAAGCCCAGGAGCAGGATCCATGGTCTCCTTGACTGCAAGAATTCTCCTGCACACTGCACACAAAAAAAATGGCATCATAACAAGTATAAGTGGACAATGCTGACAGCGCGATCACTCCTACACAATATAGCAACTAGGCATCATGGTATAATCACAAAGCTTAACTGCTAGCTCAAATATAACCCCAGGTAGCATTATAATCAGAATAAGTATACCATGATAATATAGCATGAAGACTCCTGCAGAACATTGCAACTAGGCATCATGGTAACCATGGGGACATGCGCACGCTTGCGCCCCCTGGCAGCAGCAGACTATAAATGTAATGCAAATATCCCTTGGAGTAGGAGACCAGTGTACACATTGTGATATATAATGTATAGCTGGTGTCAACCTGAACTGTACAACATGAGTAACCAAAAAAGGCTGAAATGCAGGCTTAAACCACTCAACAACCAGCACTTGCAACTGTGACATATAAACCATGGTAACCATATAACACTAGTCTCAATAAGAATCTTGAAGAAAAACATACATCAAAGGTAAACAATTGTAACCATAAACATGACACGAGGCAGAGGCATATAAATTGTGGCCACGACATAACCCAAGTGAAGGTAAGTGATGTGAGGCAGGGGAAGGGAAGGGGGGGTAAAACAACGGAAGACACTGAGCAATTGCAAAACATAATCATGAGACAGATATATGTCATAATAGGACAAAATTGATGCCATACTATTGTCCAGTCAGAGATGGAAATAAACATGACAATAGCTGAATTGTGAATGACCAGTTCCCCATGGTAAGAGGTATAACTTATTAGTGATAACCTATAGGAAACAACCAAGGTTCATATCTTCATTTAATCCTCTTGGGGATAATGTATCCAATTTATGTATCCATCTAGCTTCCAACTGCAGTAATAGTTTGTGCCTATTTCCATCACACGGTGGCACATGTGCCTGTGCGATGGGCATACAACAGAAGGTGGCCATGCCATGTTTTTTGTGTCTAAAATGCCTTGCCACTGGTAATAATTTCAATTCATCTATAGTAGCGGAATCAGAGAGTTCTTTTCTTATCGTTGATCAATGCACAGCAATCCTTTCCTTGAGCATCCTTGAGGTCTTTCCAACATAGATCAAGCCGCAAGGACACTTGATGATATAAACGACAAAACGAGATTGGCAATTTTAAAAGTCTACTATTTTAATTGAGTTGCCATTGTGGGGATGTGAGAAGGTCCCGTCCAATATGAGAAACTGGCAGTTTATGCACCCTTTACATTTATGGACTCCGGGCGTCTTTGTGAGCCAAGCTGGAGCAATGGCATACTTATCCACAGGATCTGCTTTGATAAGTGCATACCCTATGCTACGACCTCTCCTATAACAAAAGAGGGGTGGAGATTTAAAACTATTGCCTATCCGCTTATCATTGGTTTTTGTCTATTATACAGATAACTATATATATATATATCAGTACCGTGTTAGCTGATCTTAATAATCAAAAACGAATAGACGATACCATTCTGTGGCTAACGAAATGCTTTTATTTGTGCGAGCTATCGAAATACGCTGATCTCTTCTTGTGGCGGTCAAACAATTGATAAAGCAAGGAAGGTTTTTACATAAAAACAGTGCATCCTGCAATGTATGCAACTGAAGCCTATCCCTCCCCCCTGTGCAGTATGAAGAAAATTATGGTGAGGAGTAAAGTACTCAACAGTACAACTGAATGCCGGACCAGACTATGCCAGGACGCTAGATGCAAAACCTGCGCAATGCTCCACACAGCGGGCACAATACAAATACCACACAGGATCTGGAGTACAAAATGTTCCTCCAGCAATGTTGTGGACCTCATAATGGGTGCACTAAATAGTACATAGGTGAGACGGGACAGGGGCTAAACAAGAGAATGAATCTGCATCGCCACAGCATCACACGTGGAACAAGAGACAGTCCTGTTGACGAACATTTCTCTGACTCTGACCATAAGATGAACGATCTGAAGGTAGCCATACTCAAAAGGTAATCTGAGAACACCGAAAGAGACGGTTGCATGAATACAAAATGTATGCAACTGTTCGGGACACTTAGCAGTGGCCTAAACCGAGACCGCAGCTTCATGAGTCACTACCCTGACACAAGAGTGCTAAAGTCCATGTCTATACATACTGTGCTATATAAATACGCACTCAGCTGTCTCTTACACATAAATATGTACAATGTAATTCTATCCCCCCTACTGTATATACCAGGGGTGGACAACCTATTTTTCAATGTAGCCACAAGTGTGGCGAATTAGAAGTGAAAATAGCCACACCATGTAAAAATGTAGGTATTATGTTGCGCATGCGAAAATTTTAAACACACGGTTTGAAAAAGTTTATAAATTCTCAGACCATAACCCCCCTCAAGCTCCCTCACCCCCTCCTCCTCTCACCCCCTTAAGCTCCCTCACCCCTCTCCTCCTCTCGCCCCCTCATGCCACCACCACTATCTTCCTCCTCATCTCATTTCCCCCATCATCATCTTATGTAAACCCCCTCATCTCCCCCAGCACCCTTCATCATCTGCCCCAGCACCCTTCATCATCTGCCCCAGCACCCTTCATCATCTGCCCCTGCACCCTTCATCATCTGCCCCAGCATCCTTCATCATCTGCCCCAGCAGCCCCCTCATCAGGCAGCAGCAGCCCTCTACCCCCCGTCCCAGGCATCAGCCCCCGTCCCCCATATCAGGCATCAGCTCCCCTCCCCCGTATCAGGCATCAGCCCCCGTCCCTCTCATCAGGCATCAGCTCCCCTCCCCCGTATCAGGCATCAGCCCCTGTCTCCCGTCCCAGGCATCAGCCCCCCCCCCCCGTCCCAGGCATCAGCCCCCCTCCCCCCCTTCCCAGGCATCAGTCCCCTTCCCCCCCATCCCAGGCATCAGCCCTCGTTGCCTCCGTATCAGGTATCAGCCCCCGTCGCCCCCGTATCAGGCATCAGCCCCTGTCCCCTGCATCAGGCATCAACCCCGTCTCCTAACCAGATCGCGGCGGCTGAGAAAGAAAGGGAAGGAAGCGGTGGTGGCGGGCCTGGCCAGGGGAGGGAGGGGATTGGAAGGAGCGTGTCAGCACATCAACTTCTGGTGCTGGAGGGGAGGAAGCGCGTCACACCACTGAAGCGGGCTGGGAGGAAGGGGAGCGTGCCACACAGCCGGAGCGCGCTCCTTCCCTACCAAGTTAGGCAGGCCTGCACAACTCGTAAAGCGAAAAGGGCCGAACTGCTCCAAGGAAAAAAAATTTGGGCCACGCGGGAAAAATCATCATCATCATCATCATCTCTCCTCCAGCACCTCTCATCATCATCATCATCATCATCATCGTCATATATCTCCCCCAGCACCCCTCACTATCAACCTTTGCGATACTCCCCCACCTATATCTCATACCCCCATCTCTCCCCCTCACCCACACACATAATACTCCCTCTCCACATCAAACACACAATACCCCCCTGCACACCACAGACATCCCACCCCCCCTGCACCTCACATCCTTCTCCTCCCGTGCACCTCATATCACTCTCCCCCCGTGCACCTCACATCACTCTCCCCCTGTCAAGGATTGGACTTCGGCTGAAGTGAATCCCAGTGGCAGGAACAGCAGGGAGCGAAGTCAGGAAACAAGCAGGGGTCCGAGGCAGGCGGCAGGTAGCGAAGTCAGGAAACAAGCAGAGGTCGGCAACGAGGAAACTGGAACAGGATGATAGCAATAGCTAGCACAGCAGTAAACACAGGAACCTTGCAGAAGCTAAGGAACCAGTATAAACAGGCAAGGAGGAACAGGAAGGGGAGGTTTATATAGGCAGGCTGGGAGGTGGAGCACAGGTGCAGAGGTGTCAGGTATCAGAGTCTGGAATGTTCCTTAGTTTAGCAGCAGCACTCCCGGTGGGCAAGTATAGGTACTGCAGGCTAGAACAAGACATTGAGAGTTGCAGCAGTCCCGGTGGCCAAGCATGGGTACAGCAGGCTAGAGAATATGACATTACTCCCTCCTCCCAAGAGCGTTCTCCGGACGATCCTTGCTAGGCTTGTCTGGATATCGTCGGTGGAAAGCTTTGACTAGTCGCGGAGCATGTACAAAATCTTTGGGTTCCCAAGACCTTTCCTCTGGGCCATAGCCCCCCCAGTGAACCAGGTACTGTTGTTTCCCAAAATTCTCTCCACAATGAATTCCTCTTCGTTATCCACGAGGACGGGTTCAGGGGGAGGAAGTCTCCATCCAGGAAACGGATTCTCACGGAAAGGTTTCAGCAGAGAAGAATGAAACACAGGGTGTATTTTGATGGTCTCAGGAAGCTCTAATCTGAAGGACACTGGATTTATTAGTGCTGAGATGCGAAATGGCCCGATGTATTTTTGGCCCAATTTAATGGTTGGAACCTTTAGACGTAGATTTCTTGTAGAAAGCCACACTTTATCCCCGACTTGAAATTCTGGGGAGGGTCTGCGGTGTTGGTCTGCTGCTTTTTTGTACTTTACTTGAGTCTCACGAAGTGTCTCTTTGAGGGTCTCCTGGATGTCTCGCAGAGTCTCCAGTTTCTCTGTAACTGCCGGAATGGGGCCCGAAGATGGAAAACGAGGAATAAAGGTTGGATGAAATCCATAATTTGAGAAAAAGGGGCTCTTCTGAGTCGAAGAATGATGTGAATTGTTGTATGAAAACTCAGCTAATGGTAGGAAATCAATCCAGTCATCCTGGAGATAACAAACAAAACATCGTAAGTATTGTTCCAAAGTCTGAATGGTCCTTTCTGTCTGGCCATTGGATTGTGGATGATAGCCAGACGATAAATTTAAACGAATTCCTAGAGAGGAACAGAAGGTCCTCCAAAATTTTGAAGTGAATTGTACCCCTCTATCGGATATGATCTCATCAGGAGCCCCGTGAAGCCGAAACACCTCTTTCACAATCAACTTGGCTGTCTGGTCTGCAGAAGGAAGATTCAGTGCTGCAATGAAGTGAGCCATCTTTGTAAGTCGATCCACCACTACCAGGATGGTATTATGTCCACTTGATCGGGGCAGGTCAACAATAAAATCCATTGATATGGACCCCCAAGGACGAGTTGGAACCGGAAGGGGCTGCAGTAAACCCACAGGTGATGCTCGAGGGGTCTTGGTCCTAGCACAAGTCTCACAGGAGAGGACATAGTCTTTAACATCTTGTGCTAATTTAGGCCACCAAAAAGAGCGAGACAACAGTTCCTGTGTCTTGAGGACACCTGGGTGACCAGCGGGTCGGGAGTCGTGCATTAATTGGAGCACCTCTAATTTTACCTCCTTAGGGACGAACATACGATCCTTACAGTTCCAGAGACCATCACATAGAAATAGTTCTGCTTCCGGAGGAGGGTTTTTAAGAAAAGAGTCATTTGAGTAGGCTCCCTTTATTCGTGTGAGGAGATCGGCGGAGAATGTGACGCCCAAAAAATTTCTTTTTGGAAGAATAGTTTCTTCTTGCTCTTTGTCTGAACTAGGATTAGGAAAGGACCGTGACAAGGCGTCGGCTTTTCCATTCTTGGAGCCAGGGCGGTAGGAGATGTGGAACTGAAATCTTGCAAAGAAGAGAGCCCACCTGGCTTGTCACGCAGACAGTCTCTTTGCGGATCGAATGAATTCTAAGTTCCTGTGATCCGTAAAGACCGTAATTGGGTGATTGGCCCCCTCCAGTAGATGTCTCCACTCAGAGAATGCAGCTTATAGACAAGAGTTCTTTGTTTCCGATGTCATAATTTCGTTCAGCTGTTGACATTTGGTATGAATAAAAGGCACATGGATGAAGGAGCATCTTGGGTCCAATTCTTTGTGACAGAATGGCACCAACAGCGGAGTCGGATGCATCCACTTCCAAGATGAATGGTAATTCTGGATTTGGATGGATGAGGATAGGGGCAGATGTGAAGAGTGACTTCAATTGTTCGAATGCCGCATCCGCTTTAGGAGACCATTTAAAGGGGAATTCCTTCCGTGTGAGTTGGGTGATTGGGGCAATAATGCCAGAGAAATTTTTAATAAAACGTCTATAGAAATTGGCAAAACCCACAAATCTCTGAATGTCCTTTTCATTCCGAGGGATTGGCCATTCCACCACGGCTTGAATCTTGCCTGGGTCCATACTCAAACCCTCGGGAGAGATGATGTAACCGAGAAATTGCATGCAGGTTTTTTCGAATTCGCATTTTTCTAACTTCATGTATAATTTGTACTTACGGAGACGCTCAATGACAATTCGGACATGTCTCTGGTGATCCATGATGTTATCTGAGAAGACTAGGATGTCATCCAGGTATGCCACTACGAATTGGTCCAATAACTCTCGGAGGACATCATTGATTAAATGCTGGAAGGTAGCAGGGGCATTACAGAGTCCGAAAGGCATCACCAGATATTCATAGTGCCCATAACGGGTTCGGAAGGCTGTTTTCCATTCGTCACCGGGTCGAATGCGGACCAAATTATACGCTCCTCTGAGATCTAATTTGGAAAAGATTTTGGCTGACCGAATTCTTTCCAATAGTTCAGGATTCAGAGGTAATGGGTACCTGTTCTTCACCGTTATCTTATTTAGTTCCCGATAGTCAATGCAGGGGCGTAGAGAACCATCTTTCTTTCCCACAAAGAAGAGCGCAGCACCTGCTGGAGAAGTAGAGGGTCGGATAAAACCCTTTGATAGGTTCTCCTGTAGGTAGTCATTGAGGACCTTCAATTCCGGTTCTGAGAGGGAATAAATTCTTCCAAACGGAATAGCAGCACCCGGTAATAATTCAATGGGACAGTCATAAGAGCGATGTGGGGGAAGCGTATCCGCGTTCTTCTTGTCACACACATCTAAAAACTCAGAGTAAGGAGCCGGCAGAAGATTTTCTTGAGACGAGGAAATCTTATGTATTCCTACACACTCTGGTATAGGAGTTTTAGGTAGACAGGCTAGCTGACAGTGCTCCGAGGGAAACGTGAGTGTCTTGGTCTTCCAGTCGATTAGTGGGTTATGGATCATGAGCCATGGAATTCCCAGAATCACTGGAAACAAAGGTGATGGAATGAGACCAAATGAAATCTTCTCCTGGTGATTGGGCTCCATGATTAGTGTTAAGTTACTGGTTTCATGGGTAACAGGTCCAGAGCTCAAGGGAGAACCGTCAACGAGTTCCATCCTTCCTGGCGATTCCTTGGCTACAAATGATACCGAATTGTTCTTGGCGAATTCTATGTCCATAAAATTCCCTGCCGCCCCTGAGTCGACCATTACTGTGGTTGAAAAACGATGTGTTCCTTCCTCGATGATAATAGGAACCAGGAGGTGAGGGTGTAGCGAAGGAGGGTTATCTTTCATTTGAGAAGCAGAGAGAACAGTTTTTGAAATAGCGTGCAGCTGATTTCTTCTAGGGCTCTGGAAAGAAGACCGCCTGGACTTGTTTGGGCAATCAGCGAGATAGTGCCCATCGTTTCCGCAATATAAACAGAGATCTTCTGTTCGGCGTCTATTCCTTTCCCCGGTTGAGATGGGTCCCCGCAGTGTATTTACTTGCATCGGCTCCTCCTCAGTCTCCCTGGAACGTCTTGGGGTACTGACATCTCTAAACCCGGGGTTGCTTGGCATGAACCCCTCTCTGTCCAATCGTCTTTCCGTAAGCCTGCGATCAATTTGGATACATAAACGGACAAAGTCCTGAAATCTCTCTGGGGTCTCCACCCGGGCTAGTTCGTCTTTAACTTGCTCCGAGAGACCCTGCCGAAAATGATATTTCTGCGCGGCCTCATTCCACTCAGTATCGTTAACCCATCTGCGGAATTCAGTGGCGTACTCAGCTGCCGAGCGTCTTCCTTGACGAAGATTGTTCAGAGTTGCCTCAGCGGTAGCACTACGATTTGGGTCATCAAAAATAAGACTCATGGCATCGATGAACTCCTCCAGGTCCCTTAGTAGTGGGCTATCCTGTTCTAACATAGGGGAGACCCAAGCAAGGGCCTCATCCTTGAGCAGGGTTATGATCAGTCCAACCTGGGCTTCGTTGGTATTATAGATGGTAGGCTGAAGCTTGAACACATGTCTGCATTGATTAAGGAAATCCCGAAAAGATTGTCTTTTTCCTCCAAATTTTTCCGGAAGGGTTACACGGGGCGCGGTATGCACAGTCAGAGTCTTTTGAACAGATGCGGTGATTAAAGCTGCACGTAGTTCACGGTTTTTAGCTTCTGCGGCGGCAGCTCGTTCCTCTGAGCGGAGGGCACATCCTTCCGCGCGGACGACACATTCTTCCCAGCGGCCATCACGTTCTACCTGGCGGGCATCCCGTTCTTTCCGGAGGGTATCCTGTTCTTCCACGTGACCAAGACGTGTCCTTGTTGTTCTTGGAAACCAACCATGATACGTTGTAAGGCCTGCAGTGTCCGAGCCTGGGCCAGGTCTGTTCCGGCGGGATCCATGGTAGGGCCTGTTTATTCTGTCAAGGATTGGACTTCGGCTGAAGTGAATCCCAGTGGCAGGAACAGCAGGGAGCGAAGTCAGGAAACAAGCAGGGGTCCGAGGCAGGCGGCAGGTAGCGAATCAGGAAACAAGCAGGGGTCCGAGGCAGGCGGCAGGTAGCGAAGTCAGGAAACAAGCAGAGGTCGGCAACGAGGAAACTGGAACAGGATGATAGCAATAGCTAGCACAGCAGTAAACACAAGAACCTTGCAGAAGCTAAGGAACCAGTATAAACAGGCAAGGAGGAACAGGAAGGGGAGGTTTATATAGGCAGGCTAGGAGGTGGAGCACAGGTGCAGAGGTGTCAGGTATCAGAGTCTGGAATGTTCCTTAGTTTACCAGCAGCACTCCCGGTGGGCAAGTATAGGTACTGCAGGCTAGAAAAAGACATTGAGAGTGGCAGCAGTCCCGGTGGCCAAGCATGGGTACAGCAGGCTAGAGAATATGACACCCCCCGTGCACCTCACATCACTCTCCCCCCTGCACCTCACATCACTCTCCCCCCCTGCACCTCACATAACTCTCCCCCCCTGCACCTCACATCACTCTCCCCCCCTGCACCTCACATCACTCTCCCCCCCTGCACCTCACATCACTCTCCCTCCCTGCACCTCACATCACTCTCCCTCCCTGCACCTCACATCATTCTCCCCCCCTGCACCTCACATCACTCTCCCTCCCTGCACCCCACATCACTCAACCCCCCTGCAGCTCACATCATTCTCCCCCCTGCACCCCACATCACTCAACCCCCCTGCAGCTCACATCACTCTCCCTCCCTGCACCTCACATCACCCCACCCCCCACCTCCAATCACCCCCTACCTCCAATCACCTCCCCCCCTGCACCTCCAATGACCCCCCCTACACCTCCAATGACCCCCCCTGCACCTCCAATGACTCCCCTGCACCTCCAATGACCCCCCTGCACCTCCAATGACCCCCCTGCACCTCCAATGACTCCCCCTGCACCTCCAATGACCCCCCCCCTGCACCTCCAATGACCTGCACCTCCAATGACTCCCCCCCTGCACCTCCAATGACACCCCCCCTGCACCTCCAATGACACCCCCCCTGCACCTCCAATGACACCCCCCCTGCACCTCCAATGACACCCCCCTGCACCTCCAATGACACCCCCCCTGCACCTCCAATGACACCCCTCCCCTGCACCTCCAATGACACCCCCCCTGCACCGCCAATGACACCCCCCCTGCACCTCCAATGACACCCCCCCCTTCACCTCCAATGACACCCCCCCTGCACCTCCAATGACACCCCCCCTGCACCTCCAATGACACCCCCCCTGCACCTCCAATGACACCCCCCCTGCACCTCCAATGACACCCCCCCTGTACCTCCAATGACACCCCCCCTGCACCTCCAATGACACCCCCCCCCGGCACCTCCAATGACATCCCCCTTCAGCACCTCCAATGACACCCCCCCTGCACTTCCAATGACCCCCCCCCTGCACCTCCAATGACACCCCCCCCTGCACCTCCAATGACACCCCCCTGCACCTCCAATGACACCCCCCTGCACCTCCAATGACACCCCCACCCTGCACCTCCAATGACACCCCCCCTGCACCTCCAATGACACCCCCCCCGCACCTCCAATGACACCCCCCCCCCTGCACCTCCAATGACACCCCCTCCCTCTCTACCTTGGTTTGCACGGAAGTGCCTCAATGCTAGAGCGCGCTGCTGCCTGCAGTTCTCTGAGCGGGCTGATCGGGGAGGGGCGAGAGCGGGCTGATCGGGGAGGGGGGAGAGCGGGCTGATCGGGGAGGGGGGAGAACGGGCTGATCGGGGAGGGGAGAGAGCGGGCTGATCGGGAAGGGGGGAGAGCGGGCTGATCGAGGAGGGGGGAGAGCGGGCTGATCTGGGAGGAGGGAGAGCGGGCTGATCGGGGAGGGGGGAGAGCGGGCTGATCGGGGAGGGGGGAGAGCGAGCTGATCGGGGAGAGCGGGCTGATCGGGGAGGGGGGAGAGCGGGCTGATCAGGGAGGGGGGAGAGCGGGCTGATCGGGGAGGGGGGAGAGCGGGCTGATCGGGGAGGGCGGCACAAGTGGCGAATGGCAAAAGGGTTGCCCACCCTGGGTATATACCAATAGGGACCACATAGTATCTACACACAGAAATAGTAATGCAACACCCTCTAACATTTCTACACCTACCCACACCATTGGTATACACTCCCACACACACACCTTTTGTAAAGCGCTGTATACTCTGTGGGCGCTTTATAAATTTATATGTACACACATACAAACACACACACACACACATTCTCTTACATCACTAAACATTCAGGGACCATTTAACACCTTAAGTCATATCGCATACTGCACAGGGGGAGGGATAGGCTTCAGTCAGATATATTCCAGGATGCACAGTTTTTAAGTAAAACCCTTTCTTGCTTTATCCACTGCAACACCGCCGGAAGAAGAGATCACTCAAATAAAAGCATTTCATAGCCACAGAACGGTATCGTCTATTCTTTTTTTATTTTATATATGTAGCCCCCTTTCCCCCGTGTCTAAGGGAACTACATGTGCTGGATACCTGTCTGGCGTACTGGAGGCCTGATCCTCCGCCACTGGGAGCCTGGGGTGATTGCGTTCTATCTGGTGACAGTGCCTCCACTTGTGAGGGATCCTAGCGCAGCTGGATAATCCCTTCACAGGAACAATACCGGCAGTAAATAAAGACACACACAGGTATAACCAACTTATATTTACTGACATACATGTACCCCAGACACATAGATACCCAACGAGCTCTGAGAAACCCCAAACATTACCACATAATATATATGTATATAAGTGTCAAAAGGAGTGCTATTGGGCGTGGTTAAATGTACACAACACTTCAAGGCCACTTCAAGGCATGACCGTTAGCAGGTCCTAACATTCCCTGAGTTAAAATTCTTATTTACCTCTAACGGTCATGCCTTGTAGTGGCAGCAGGCTTAAGACGCTTTGGAAAAAGGTTAAACTAAATTACCCTTTTGCAAAAGAATATATAGGTATTGCACTGTGTATTTTTGTCACATTGGAAGTAGCTTTGGGCATCTTTGTTTGTTTTTTGTTGTATACATATAACCCACTATACAATAACAGTACACAACCCCACAAATACAATAACACTACCCTAGCCATCTTGCGCATGCGCAAGGATCGCAAGATGGCGGCATCCTGCGTTGGCGTTCCGCCATGGAGCTCCGAGCAAGCCACAGCATCCCCCGCACCCGCTACGGAGGTGAGTGGGGACCCGGCTATACACACACACACACACACACACAGTATTGGCCTGAATATAGTGTATGGGTTTTTTTTTTTTAAATGTCCTTCCAAAAACTACTCGTATTACATGCACAGCCTAATACAGTACCTTTTTAATTTCATGTAGAATACCTTCAAAACTTTAGGGTCATATTATGTGTGAGGCCGCACTATATGTATAATATAAATATATATACGTATGTGTATAAGTATATGTGTATACGTATATGTATATATATATATATATACAGTGCTCGACAAACCCGGTCGCCAACTCGCAGGGCGCGAACGGAAATTGGCCGGTGGCCAGCTACTTTTTTCCCTGCTCTGCGCAAATTTGAAAAAATAAATAAATAAATAAATAAATAACAAAAAAAAAATATCCTCCTGGCTGATTGGCCAATTGGTCGTGACGCGGAATGGAGCCCTTCTCTGCAGGGGTACGTAATGGCTGCTCCTGCTCCTCGAGCGTGCGGTTCCTGTCTCCTGCAAGTGCTTCCCCCCTCATCCCCTCAGTCTCCGCTCCTGTCCCCGTTGCTGCACGCGTGGGGCAGGAGATGACAGCGAGGGATGTCCCCCCCACCCCCCCAGACCCACTTACCCTCAGTCTCCGCTCCTGTCCCCGTGGCTGCACGCGCGGGGAAGGAGATGACAGCGGGGGATGTTCCCCCCCCCCGGACCCGCTTCCCCTCTGGTCTCCGCTCCTGTCCCCGTGGCTGCACGCGTGGCGCAGGAGATGTGTCGTCCCCCTCCCCCCTGGTCCCACTTGCCCTACAGTCCCCACTTTCCCCCGGTGCCCGTGGCTGCTCGCGTGTGGCGGGAGATGCCAGCAGGTGTGTTCCCCTCGGTCCCCGTGGCTGTCTCCGCTTCCCCCCCTCTCCGCTCCCCCCCCACAGAGAGTGTGTGTGTGTGTATGTGTGAGAGAGAGTGTGTCTATGTGTGTGTGTGTATGAGAGAGAGAGAGAGAGAGAGAGAGAGAGAGAGAGAGAGAGAGAGAGAGAGAGAGAGAGAGAGAGAAAACGTGTAGGACACCAGAGGTACCCCCCTCCCCACCCAGTCAGTGATCCCCCTCCCCACCCAGTCAGTGATCCCCCTCCCCACCCAGTCAGTCAATCATCCCCCCACCCAGTCAGTCATACCCCCCCACCCAGTCAGTCATACCCCCCCCCACCCAGTCAGTCATACCCCCCCCACCCAGTCAGTCATACCCCCCCCCACCCAGTCAGTCATACCCCCCCACCCAGTCAGTCATACCCACCCAGTCAGTCATACCCACCCAGTCAGTCAAAAGTCAGTCAGTCAGTCATACTAACCCCCGCCCCCTGCCCAGTCAGTCAGTAATCCCCACCCAGTAAGACACCCCATCACCCCACCCCCCCAATCACCTAGTCAGTCACCCCACCCCCCCAATCACCCAGTCAGTCACCCAACCCCCCGAATCACCCCACCTCCCAATCACCCCACCCAGTCACCCCATCCCCCCACAGTCACCCTCTCTCTGTCTCTCACCCTCTCTCTGTCTCTCTCACCCTCTCTCTGTCTCTCTCACCCTCTCTCCGTCTCTCACCCTCTCTCCGTCTTTCAACCTCTCTCTGTCTCACCCTCTCTCTCTGTCTCACCCTCTCTCTCTGTCTCACCCTCTCTCACAATCTGGATCTGGATATTTTATTTACCATGTATATCTTAACTGCCCTATACTACACCAAAATAACCTATACTGCTTTCTTCCAGATCTAACTCTCGAGCTTCACACGGAAGACATCGGAATCCCCCGTAACCCAGAAGACAGGTAGGGAACACATCCCCTCCAATGTATAACATTGTATAACAAATCGTAGGAAACAATTCCATACTCTGATTGGCTGAAATACCATGTGACGCCGGGCATCTTGGATTTCGTGACGTCATCTTAAAGGCAAATGAAGCACAGCCATTCTGATTGGCTGCCATCATTCCCTTTAAGTGACGTCATGTCAAAAAAAAAATTTCAGTCGGAACATGGTTTTAACAGCCAATTAGGTGGCTGTTAACCATTTTGAGGCTAAATGTGATGTCACAAGCCCTATTTAAGTCCGTGACGCCTCATTTGAGCCCAAGAAGCCGACGAGACAGCATCGGCTGGGATTTAACATGGGGTATTTTGGATTGACAGATGAAGAAAGAAGATAAAGAAGAACAAGAAATGGTTACAGATGAAGATAGAAGAAGGTGATTAAAGAAAGAAAAAAGATTTGGGTACCTTTGCTGGATCTTCATGGCGGATGTCATCGGATGCTGTTGGAGGCCTTCAAGGTACGTGAGCTTCCTGTTACCCCGGGAGTCGGAGGGCCACCGCTTCTAATGGTAAGTAAGATATTCTATGTTTGTAAATGTCTTTTTTTACAGGTTTTTTCATTGGATGTGATTTTTGATTTTTTGGGGGAGGCACATTGACTGATAATATATTAATCTGTACCACTTTAGGGTACAGATTAATACATTATTATGACAATATTTGGGGGGCATTTGTGGCTTGGTATTGCTGTTGGTTTTTTTAATGTCTGTTTCTTATGTGGATGTGATTGTTTGTATTTTTCCTGCTTAATGTCATAAAATGTTTGCGATTGGTGTTCGTTTGTAGTTAATGTTGTACTATGTTGGCTAATGCGTTTTATGGTTCTTTCAGAGATTGTTTGAATGTATTTATTTGTCTTTTAATGTTACATTCATTAATGTTGTTGTAATTCATTGGTTTGATTGGTTAGTGTTACTATTCATTTTGAGTTGGTTTAGGAATTAATTGGTTTCATTGGTTAATGGTTTAATTAAATAATTGTTGATGTT
>NC_134494.1:10588616-10693616 GCF_040206685.1 Ascaphus truei | reverse complement strand
GAAAGACTGCATGCGATTTGAGGGGTGAAGGAAACTGTAGAAGAGGGAGGCTGCAGGAGACTGCAGACGACGAGGGAGGTGGAGACTGCATGAGATGGGGAGGGATAGAGAGGGAGACTACATGACTTGGGGGAGACTGCAGGGAATGGCAGAGTAGGGGGATTGACTGCAGGAGATGGATAGGGGATGAGGGAAGATAGTGAGGTGGATGAGGGGAGACATATGGGGATGACGGGAGACGGTAGGGTGGAAAAGGTGATGACTGCAAGTGATGGAGGCAGGAGAAATGGGGATGAGGGGAGACTGCTGGCGATGGGAGGGGGATAGAGATGGAGCCTGTGGGAGGGGGAGACTACAGAACTTGGGGGAGTCTGCAGGAGATGGAGGAGGGGGATTGAGACTGCAGGAGATGGATAGGGGATGAGGGAAGATGGTGGGGATGAGGGGAGATGGTAGGGTGGATGAGGGGAGACTGCATGAGATGGGGAGGGGTAGAGATGGAGACTGAGGGAAGGTAGGGTAGATGAGGGGTTGACTGCAGGTGATGGAAGAGAGGGAGACTGCAGAAGATGGAGGGGGATTGAGGTTGCCGGTGATTGATAGGGTATGAGGGGAGATTGTAGGTGGATGAGGGGAGATGGAATGGTGGGTGAGGGGGGAGGAAGGGTGGGTGAGGGGTTACACAATAGGGGGATGAGGGGAGACGGTAGGGTGGATGAGAGGATGACTGCAGGTGATGGAGGCGGGAGATAGGGGGATGAGGGGATACTGCATGAGATGGGAGGGGGAGACTACATGAGATGGGGAGGGATAGAGATGGAGACTGAGGGATGGTAGGGTGGATGAGTGTTGACAGCAGGTGATGGAAGAGGGGGAGACTGCAGAAGATGGAGAGATTGCAGGACTTGGGAGAGAAGGGAAGACTACATGACATGGGGGAGGGGGAGACTGCAGGAGATCGGCGGGGGAGATTGCAGGAGGTAGGGGAGGAACAGATACTAGAGGAGATGTGGAAGGGGGGAGACTGCGTCACCCTTACGGGCGCGTGCGGACCCAAGCTTCCCTTTTCTGGCGCCAGGAGCCTGACCCCGCCTCCTCCAGTGCGGCGCACGCATCGACGCGCTTTCCTGCCCCTGCTCCACCAGGTCCGCCCCCAGGCTCTTCTCCCCTATCAGGGCTTTCCTTGTGCCGCACCTCCGCTCCTCCCTTTCCCTTGATAGGTCCCAGCCCACTATTTAGTCTCCCTTCACCATTACCACATTGCTCTGCAAAGCTTCTGTACCTTGGTGCTGTCTGCTTCTGCTTGGCTCTCTTGTGTTGCAGTCCCTGTTCCTGTCTTCTCTGCTGACCTCCCTGGATTTTGACCTTTGGCTTTGGACTTCGACCACGCTGCTCTCTGGACCCCTTTGGATTTGGCTTTGGACTCTCTACCTTGCAGTCTTCTATATCCCTTGGACTTGGCTTACGGACCCCTACTACGCTGCTCTCTCCGCTCCACGATCCAGGCTTACGGACACTCTACCACGCTGCTGTCCCTACACCTTGAGCATTGGCTTACAGACTTTACCCTTCTACGCTGGAGTTGGCAAGTACTGAACTCTTTATATTTTTGTTCCCTGGACCAGCTACGCTACTTCCACACTCCGGCCGTGCCCCTGTTTACTGTTAGGTGTGTGGTATTTCTCCCTTCCACCTCAGTCCCGGGGTCTCGTCTGGCTTGTGGGCAAGCCGAGCGTTACCGTTAGAGGGGGAGGCTGCAGGAGATGGGGAGACTGTAGAAGATGGAGGGAGAAAGGGAGACTGCAAGAGATGGGGGGGTGAGGGGAGAGAAACTAAACAAGATGGGGGAGACTGCAGGAGATATCGGGTGAGAAACTGGGGAGGTGGGGATTGCAGGAGATGTGAGAGGATGAAGGGGATACTGTGTACTTAGATCACTTGATATGTCTAATAATATAGGGAAAGAGGTACAGAGGCAGCGGCCGTTATTCGAACAAATCTTGAAATGGAATTTCGAGATATGCCCGTGATCCTCACAAGTTTTGCTGCGGCAGACTAAAGGCGCATCGGATTAACACAGCAGGGGTCCCTGCTGTGTGAGTCCTACCGGGGTCTGCCTTTCTGTAATAGACGCGCAGTAAGAGATAGAGTGACTGATTCAGTCTAACTGCACACCTCTCACAGGTGATCGCGGGGTTTTATTAAAACTCTAACATTACAGTAATGTAGCAGGGGGTCTCCTGGGTTGAACAAAGTTGAATTCAGCCTTGGGTACCCCCTAGTGCCCGAGGTACAGGCCTCATTATGGGGTGCCGGTAACAGGGCCTGTATCTCGGGAAGTAGGGGGTCCCCAAGGCTGAATTCAACTTTGTTCAACTCAGGAGATTCCCTGAGACATTACTGTAATGTTGGAATTTTAATAAACCACCGGCGATCGCCTGTGAGAGGCGCACAGTTAGTGACTGATTCAGCCTATCTCTTACTGTGCTACTATTACAGACAGGCAGACCCCGGTAGGACTCACACAGCAGGGACCCCTGCTGTGTTAATCCGATGGGCCATTATGTCTGCAACTGACCATTTCGGGTCCACCACGCGGCATAACGCAAGATATACTCAGGTAAATGTTCTAATAACGCCTGCTGCATCTGTAGAACTACTTTATATGCTGCTGATTTATAATGCTTATGTCTGGATAAAACATGTAACTGGTGTTATTTTTATACCCAGGGCTCGACAAATTGTAAAAAATGTCACTCGCCCCAAAAAAGGCACTCACTCCCCCCCCTCCCAAATATAACCTCACTCAGCACCCTCCTGCTGTCGAGTGCTTACCGGCGGCGGGGTGTGGCTGCGTGATGTGGCGTTTCCCAGCCTTATCCTGCAGCTTCCGTGTCTCCACCTCCAACACCTGTGAAAATGGCTGCCGCGTTGCCATGACAATGGGATGCTACGTGACGTCGAGACATCACATAGCAGCTGTAACAGAGTGCTTACCACAAACAAGGCATGACCGCGAGGCCGAGGTGGGGATTTGATATAACACCAACCCACAGCCGTGTGGGCGCACCTGGAGAGTAGATTGGTCGGGATAGGAGAGGTCTGGATGGTCAGTAATACTTGCCGAGGTCGATGATGGAGAGTAGCGGATCGTTGCATAGATATTTTAGTAACTCTAAGGAAGTAAATGCTGACACCAATCGGGCAAGATATAGGGATGCAGGCCAAATTAACGCTACACCTCCAGCTGACAATATAGATTTGGCACTCATTGAAGATTTGGAGGAACTGATTAGGGAGAGCGATCCTGATTTTTATTAATCATAGTAGTTATCTACACACAGGATATAAACCCAAATCAGTGTTTTTTCCTTATTCTGCCAAAGGTCAGCATATAGAGTTATTTGGTAAGCTAGTCGAATATGATCTTAAAGAACTATGCACTAACAGATCAAATAAGCCATTCACTAATCTAAAACCAAGGGAAAGGAGTTTAAAAATCTTACAGGCTAACCCTGAAATAGTTATTCGATCAGCCGACAAGGGGGGGAGGGATTGGTGTTATTAGATATTGGAGATTATTATAAGGAGGCCAATCGTATTTTGGCAGATGATATCTCGTATCAAAAATTACCATCAGACCCCACTAAAGCGTATAGTTTGCTCATCAAATCTCATTTGGTAGATGCATTAAATGTGGGTATCCTCACTAAACCTGAATTTGAGTTTCTGTTTGTGACTAATCCCACTGTCCCTATTTTCTATTATATATCTAAAATACATAAATTCCTCACCACTCCACCAAGTCGCCCTATTATTTCTGGTATTAATTCAATCACCTCCAACCTTTCTGTTTATGTGGATTTTTATTTGCAATCCCTAGTTTCTTCACTCCCCTCATACATTAAGGACACCACTATGGTCCAAACAGAGTTTGAATGATTTCCAATGGGAAGAGGGATACAGGCTAGCTACATTGAACATACAAGTTCTGTATACAGTACTAGCATCCCTCATTTCAAGGGATTGAAGGCTTTGGAACATTTTCTGATGTCCAATCAGTCACTGCCACGCTCACAGATAGAGTTCATTTTGGAATCCATTCCATTTATTTTTTGTTTGACTTATCCTGTTTTTTACAGATTTTAGGCACAGCGATGGGGACCACATTTGCTCCATCGTTTGCCAATGTATATATGGGACAGTGGGAGTCTACATATGTTGTCAGTCTGCCTCCTCCTCAGTTAAAGCTATGTAGGAGGTACATAGATGATATTATTATCATTTGGGAGGGAAGTGAATCATCATTCTTGGAGTTTGTACATCACTGAATGACAACCAGTATAATTTTGAAGTTCAGTGGTTAGAACAGTACTGAATGTATTCATTTCTTAGACTTGGAAATCTTTATAGAGGCGAATACAATACACACTAAAACGCATTTCAAGGCAACAAATGTGAATTCCTATTTCCATCCAACAAGTTGCCACGATAATAGATGGATAAGAAATATTCCATACAATCAATTTCTACGATTGAAAAGGAATAGTTCTATTTTTTTTTAGAGCAATCTTTGTTTTTAAAAAATAGATTTATTCAAAAAGATTATGAGGAGAACTTGATTGACCTTTCATTGAAGAAAGTTAAACATCCTCCACTACTAAAGTATAAACATGGCTCTAGGGAAGTAAAAGGGGGCGAATGTTGGACATGGAACAATTAAAGGTTCTGTTACGTCTAAAAAAGAACCAGCTTTCATAACTCAATTTAATGGGGCACATTGTGCGATTAAACGTATTTTATGTAAACATTGCAAGGGTCTCAAATTGGACCCGGCTTTGGACCCTTTGATTAAATCAAGGCCAGATGTGGTTTTTAGAAAAGCTCAAAATCTCAAGGGCATGTTAGCCCCAAGTCTGGTTGCTGCTATATAGACAGTACCCAGTGATATGAGAACAAGACTGGGTATTGTCGGCAATTATAAATGCGGAAACTGCAGGGCTTGCAACTATGTAAATATTGGTAAACAGGTTACATCTTCAGTAACGAAAAAAACATTTAAGTTAAAACAGTTTATCAATTGTTTGACTACGGATGTAGTCTATGTACTAACTACAGTGTGGCTGCAATGTACAATACATTGGTAAAACAAAGGGTATTTAAGCTGAGAATAATGGAACACATTAGAATCGTTAAAAATATCAAACTTTTAGAAAAGGGATTCCCTTTAACTCCGTTATTGAAACATTTTAAGGATGTACACAATTGTGATCCCTACACTATGAGGTGTATAGGTATTGCTTGTGTTCCATGGACCTTGAGACAGGGTAATAGAGATCTATTCCTATTAAAGAAAGAACAACAGTGGATTTATACATTTGACTCAAAGCATCCTAAAAGGTTTAACGAACTAATTGAGCTGACACCTTTTCTTAGATAAGATATGTAACCTTTCAGATGGTAATTGAATTTGCATTTTATTACATTAACATTTTTATTGTATTATGTTAAGTTTGCAATTTGCCATGTATGGTTAGCTTTTTGTCTATTTATTATGGGCTTTGCTCTGCGTTTATATCATTGGTTAACAGGGGTTTCAGGTACAACCTTATTGGCAGCTTGGGCTTTGCTTCGCTGTCCAATTATTGGATAGCAGGAGTTTCAGGCATAATTTCATTGGTAGCTTGGGCTTTAAGACGTGCGTGGGTGACCTCAAGCGTGACCTTCTGACGAAGGACGCAGTTCCAAAACGCGTTGAGGTCACTGTCACGGTAGGCCAGGCCAAATACACCTTTATATTTAAGGGATCAGTCACAAGGCAAAAAAGCAGTAAAATAAATTGCGGTTTATTCGGATAAGACCTCGGAAACACACAGAAATACAAAAAACAGAGACTATACACACTGGGGTCTGGGGAAGGAGATCTACCTTTTCCTAGTTGCAAGGCGCCTGCTTCAGGAAAGGCTTACCTTGATAGGACCCTGGTTCTGGGCTCTTGGACCGAAATCCAGCCTGCTGGCTAGGCCTCCCCATGCTTCCCTGTGTGAATAGCTCTTTCACAGAAGCACCTTTGAGAGGCCCGCCAGCAGCTGCATGTCTTCACATCTCCAACAGGAAAAAGAGAGAGAGCTGCTTTTACTGCACGCTCTTATATAGGCTTGAGTCATATCTAAATCATTGAAGAGTCTAATAGCCAATTACAGCAGGGATTGAAATTACGCATTCACTGATAGGAGGGATAAATTCAAAACTTGCCAATGGAAAACATGCTTATGAGTCTTGACATACAGGGCCGTTTTTCCCTGGCTCCGCTGTGTCTAGTAAAACAAAGACTTTCTAATCTAAATATCCTGTTCAACAAATGGTTTTTCCCCCTCTGGAAATCCTCTCCTCTTTGAACTATGGATTCTATGCAAACTAGCTAGCATCTTAACCATATGCCTGTGCTTTCTGTATAGAACCTTATAGTAAACATTAAAACACGAAGTACACATAAAGTACACTTCCTTACAGAATATACTTTGGGGGACCTTATACTTATATGGGAAATAACTTGGGGAGATTTGGGCTCGAAATCCAGGAGTCTGGGGCATTGAAATGCTTATTCACATGTAATTCACAAGCTAATTCACACTGCCTTTTGTCACCAACCTGGGTTTAAATCACAGGGTAAACACAATGCATTGCAGTTTTAAAACACAGAAAAACCAACATTTAGACACGAGCTTGCACTCCACCATTTGCACCTATCATGTGGGGTTCTAAAACCTTCTCTTCTCTAAGACACCAGCTAAGAATACCTTGCTGGCAGGCAATACAGGTTAAAATATCCCCCCCTTTTCCCTCATGTGCCAGAAGTCTCGGCCCTGCAGCTATTTCTTATAAGAGGCCACCCATACAAGGCAATCCACGTATAAGCTTGCACAGGCAGCTGCAGGCCCATGAGGCAAAGGGAATACACAGAGAATGCATTAACTAGCCCACTGGGCTTACACAGTTAACGCCACATACACAGTTCCTAGCTTATACCCCTATGGGGGACAGTATAAAAGGGGAACAAAATTACAGGCAACACAGTAAGGTACAGTATTAGACCCAAGAGCTGACACTTTCAGCCCTTGCCATACGGTTTCAGGGGCAGCCAGCCGGCCTCCACCTTTATTAAGGAAGGCCGGCTACGCCTACCGCCACAGTCACATGACGCGCTTTCTCACTGGCTGGAGCAGGGAAGCGGAGGAGCACGGGCGGAGACACAATCATCATATGCGGATACAGTCTGGACTGATTTTCAGTGTCTGCACACGGTAAACCTACCCTCTTTTCTCTGTCACCGCTTGTTCCCCTCTATGTGGGTTTATGCTATGTCTTGGTCTCTGCACCACATTTAAGTGCCGTTATGGGAGATGCTTAGCATATTGGTTTAGTGTATTTTCACTTGCATATTGTTTTATTGTGTTTCATTACTGGGAGGGAGGGGGTCTCCTTGCTGAGGAGATGTTGTTTTTATTTTCCAAGTGGTGTATATTGATTTATTTGTGTGTGGTCATATGACTTTATGAATACATTTTTAATTGCTATATTTTAGTAATTGCTTTTATCAGCTAACTCTATCAGTGAGTTCAAACACTAATCCCTGGTGCACATTGTGTGGGGTTTTTTTCCGTTTGTTTGTTTGAGACTCCCCCTTTTGGGTAGTCTTTTATATAGGAGCGTTTAGGGAGGTGCTCCACACACAGCTGCAAGGGGAATGTGGTGTTTAAAGAAAAAGGAATAAATTCACGGACAGTACGAGCGCGGATTCCTTGCTGCATTGGTACTTAGCCGTGGTCTGGATTGGAGAGAGGCGAATCGTCATGGTCCTTTGCCAAGGTCAGTATTGGAAAGGTGTGGATCGTTGTACGTAGCCAAGGTCAGGAGAACAGAAGAGCGGAGTCCGGAGGAAAAGCTAATGTCAGGAACAAGGATCTGGAAGCACAACAAGACTGTGGAGTCAAGTCAGATGTGAACACTTCGCTCATAGGAAGGTTTATGCTCAGCCAATTTGCCAGTGTGGCAGCTAAGCATATAAAGGGAGATTGTCCAATGAGAGGAGAGCATACTCAGTAGTATGCTTGGCTGTGGTTGGCTGGAGAGAATCAGCACAGGTGTATACTAGGCAGAGGAATTAGCAACAGGTATAGTATAGGCAGAGGAGCGAGGAAGGTTCTGCGAATGTGTGCGAGTGCCACGCATAGTGGGTGCGCGCTGCGTGATGGTGGCGTCACCGCGCGAGTGTAGCCTGCAGGCGGGGATGGCATTTCGTGCAGTGTGGTCCATGCGCGCCCCTAGATGGAATGCTGGTTTTCGCCGGCAGGCGAGATGTGCTGCAGGAAGCGGGAGAAGTGGAACACCTGGTCGCGGGTTGGGGTAAGCGAGGAGCTCACCGAGGATCACAGATCCTGACAGCGTCCCGTTGTCATGGCAACATGGCGTCATCTGACGCCGTGCAGCCATTTGCATGGGATTTGCAGGTTGATATGATTATCATACTTTGAATGGCCCTATATTTTAATTTTATTAGTATTTATGGAATCACTTGGGTATTAGTAGCACTTGTAAGGAATCTTCACTGATCATGTTTTTATTTCTTCACATATCATGAATTCCATGTGGCTAGCATCCTGTGACTTCACTATGCAAGAAACTGTAACGGATCAGGGGACTCGCTTGTCCCCGTCACTTCTGTTCCCACGACTTCCAATCACCCCTCTTTCCTGCGTTCTCACTCTCTCCCTTCCTTCTCTCGCGGTCGATCCTCCGCGGCGCGGTTTGCGTGCCCTGACGCGCGTTTGGTTCACATGCGCAGCTCCCGCACTGCGCTCGCACGTTCCCGGCCACTTGCTACCCTCCGCATTACCAGCACCCCTCAGCGTACGCCTGTCTCCCCAGCCCTTACATTACCTGGCTTCTCCGCCTCTCCTTCCGCCTCCGGTGCCATGCGCCCTCCCGGCGGTGCGTCCCTTGCGCCCTGTCACACGCGTGGTGCACGCGCATAACACACTTACAGAAGGCGCACGCACCCGCTCCAGTTATTTGCCGCCCCTAAACTCTAGCTCCGTCCCCCGTGGCTTACAAGCTATTTCCCTTGATTATTTCCCTGTCCTCCCCTGCTCTCTCTGATCTATCCCTGCAAACTCTCACTCAAGCCTCTGCTCCACCTCTCTTCCCTATTGGTCCTCCTTCCTTTATAACCCCTCTCTGTCCTCTTAGTCATTGCTCTGCATAGCTTTCCTGTAGCTCCTGTGTGTGCAGTGTCTATGCCTAGCTCCCTTGTCTATTTCAGAGCTGGTTCCTGTCCCTGCCCCTGTTTTGATTCCCTTGGTTTGACTTGTGTATTGCTTTGGGTTTGACTACTCTACCTTCTCCTGCCCTTGAACTCTGGCTTACGGACATCACTACGCTGCTTTCTCCAACCCTTGAACTCTGGCTTACGGACATCACTACGCTGCTCTCTCCAACCCTTGAACTCTGGCAAACGGACATTACTCTCCGATCTCTGGCACCCCGGACTCAGCAAGTATACGTTAAACCTTTCTTACCAGGCCCGGCAATGCATTACCACATTCCGGGCACGCCCTCACTGCTGTGGGTGCGTGTTATACCCTTACCCACCTCAGTACTAGGGACTGGCCAGGTCTGCGGGCATACAGGCATTACAGAAACATCCCCCCTTGTTCAAATATGTCTCTGGAGATTAAATGCGCTGTCAAGCTACATTGCATGCGCGTGAGGATTACATTGACAAGGGAAGAGGAGCAGGACAAGTATACCACGAAGACATCAAGAAGACGCCCACTGATGAATGGACGCAGAAGATTGGCTTAGGTGGATGTCGGGAACGGCCAATAGTAACCATTGTGACGCTGATGACGTTCCAGGAGTTCGTGGACCAATCCGCAAAGAAGGAGGAAGGACCAATAGGAATATGGATGCCGATGACGACATCACTGAGGACCAACGCTCGCGAGACTTGGGAATCCACACAGATGGATGGAGGAAAAGTGAGAATATCATTGAAATAGAAACGAGCGCATGCGCACATCGGAATGCGGAAGTAATTTTGGACTTTATTGACCATGTGAAAGGACTTGGGGGATGATTATTTGCCTTTATTTAGCGGACACTTTGTTTGTTTGATATGTTAGTCACTTGAGAAACACCTCTGAGAAGGTTGAAACGAGTTTTGATAATTTTTTTTCTAGAAAACTGTAGTGCCATGGATCCTTTCATGCCTTAGTCTAGGATTATTTGCAGGGGGAGACATGGAAGTTGGGAAAGATGTAGGGTGCTCCACCCAGAAACACTTCATCCAATTAAACCAATCTTGGTATAAACAATTCCAATAGGTGTTCTAAGGAGTGGGTATATGTCAAATAGACCTGTGAGTCACTATGAATAATGAAAGCATCAAAGTACTCAGCTATAATGGTCAAAAATAATGTCTCTTACCCACTCCTGCAGTATCCAGGGAAAGTAGTAATGGCGTGCCAGCCATGAAGAAGAATCCAGTACAAGCAGCAAACAGCAAATGGCGCACAGCCAGGGAGCCAGGTGGAAGAAAATAATCAAAGTCCTTTATTTCAGTACATGACTGATATCAGATCCCCCATGGGGACAAAAACGCACCTCCTACGCGTTTCGGACCGGTAGGTCCTTTATCAGGGAGTCTAGCATATGGAGTAAATATGTGTCTTATATACCCCTAATCTAATAATGAAAATCTGACAAACCTGTGAAAATCGGGTCCGTCCCCACTGCGCATGCGCGCGACGTCACGCAAGGCATCACCACTTCAGGCGCTAAGGCCTGTGGGTAGAAAGCATCTCCCCCGTGCTGTAGCGCGCCCGTCAGTACAGGGACAGATCGCCGACGTCAGGCATGTCAATACACGAATAGTCCCGCCCCCGTGACATCACGCCGAGCCCCGATTGGCCAATGCAGGCTGCCGGTCAACCAATAGAGTTACAGGCTGCATGAAAGACACGCCCATCCCCCAGGACTCCACGCAGTGTCTACGACTGGCGTGAATAAGAAAAGACATAAAATAAACTACGCAAACTAACCGCAACTTTATATAGCACTAAACGATTTTTATAATTTGTTTTGTAATTTGCAGCGCGCATTGGCCAATCGGGGCTCGGCGTGATGTCACGGGGGCGGGACTATTCGTGTATTGACATGCCTGACGTCGGCGATCTGTCCCTGTACTGACGGGTACAGTATGAGCATGTTTCTATATCCAGAACTATTAGCAAATTTACATCTCACTAGCAATGCTATCTGACTTAATTAGGCACAACTCCTGCCATTTGGGTTGATGGGTGGGAGACTGCCTGACACTTGGGTTTGACTGCTTGACACTTGGATTGACTGCCTGACACTTGGGTATGGGTGGGAGACTGCCTGACGGGTGGGTGGGAGACTGCCTGACACGTGGGTGGGTGGGTTGGTGGGTGGGAGACTGCCTGACACTGGGAGACTGCCTGACACTTGGGTTAGACTACCTGACACGTGGGTGGGTGACTGCCTGACTCGTGGGTGGGTGACTGACTGACACGTGGGTGGGTGACTGACTGACACGTGGGTGGGTGACTGACTGACACGTGGGTGGGTGACTGACTAACACGTGTGTAACCCTGCTTTCCCCCCCCCCCAGACTCTACGGGAGTGTAAGGGGTGCATGGGGGCTGATTACATGCGGTGTGGTGCGTACCTGTTAGGAGCAGGAGGGCCTGAGCTTCCCGCGGTGTTGTGGGGGAGCCAGAACCGGGCTTCTGGGGTGATAGCCTCCATGATCTCTTAGTGGTGCAGCGCCTCCATCTTCTATACTCCCAGGGTAATGGGACAGGACCGGTATAGAAGAACCCCTCAGGTCCCAGGGTTATACTCTCCAAATCACACACAGTCTTTACGGGTGCAGAACAGTCTCTTTATTTGACAGAGCAACGATATCCCAACGATAAGGCTTCCAGCAGCCGCAATACAATCGCATGGGCGAGGTACAACCCGCTCACCTCCCACGACTTCCTCCTCTCCTTCCCTCCAAGTCACTCTTCCGACAGGATGGCCTGAGCTAGGGCATCAATACCCCGTGGCCCACCTCCGAGTTTAGCCTCGAGGTGGGTCTGGAATTCTCTCCCCATCACCCCTGACAGTGGGGTGAGGGCATTGGTCCACCAATCTATAATTCTATCAGCTCTACTTATAGACGCTGATCGGTTTAGTTCCTCTCGCTCTCATCCGGCACGCTGCGCCGGGGAGCCCGTAGCCTCCTGATACTCCTCGGACCGTTCCGCAGGATTTGTAGCTCACGGCATAATACTCAGCAGCTCTAGACTCTCGATATCACTGTTCACTCGAACTCTTCCTAAGCTACTCTCTCTTCTGAAGAACCATCAAAAAGAGAGGAACACCGCACACAGCAAAGACGAAGAACAACTCCTCACTCACCGGAGTGGGCTGCTAAATATAGAGCTAGGACCTCCCCTCATGGTGTCAGCAGAACCTCCCCTCTTGCTCACGCCTGCAGCAGAGTCAAGGCCTGCGTCTACCACTCAGGTTAGGGCTATGAAGGGGGAAAACCCATAATGATTACTGGCGCCTGCTCTTAACAGGACTTACCACAGTAGAAGGAAGATAGGTATAGCCTGAGCTGTTTACAGGGGGCTACACGTGAGTGGGTTACACTCTCCCTATGGTGGAATCCAATGGTCAAACTCATCTATTGAGCCAACACGACAAGTGCCATTGTCACTTGATAAAGACCATTATGGTCGAAACGTCGTGTTGGCTCAATAAATGAGTTTGATTTGCTAAACCCGTTGTGCCCTACAGTATGTTCCTTTGTTCATCTGTTCAGGACTGATTGCAGGCTTTCGGGCAAACACTGGAGCACCGGTAACTATCACTATTTTTCTTTTTGAGGTGTGCCGCATTTCTCTTATATTGTCTGGAATCCAATGGTCCCCACTTGGACCTATCTTTAGCAGTACCATCCTGCGGCGAACCACCTGGGAAACAGCACACATAACAATCATAATACATGCATAATGAGGTAGCAATTGTAAGTACATCCGGGTACTCTCAACATGGAGAACCCTACAGATAGTGCCTTGGATCAGGCTTCCTTACACGTCGTCCGTTATGGTCAGTGACAGTCACAGCGAATGACTGAACCGGCCCATGCTCAGGCCTGTATTTGACACTGTGCATGTAAATACACCTGCCGATGCTCCATATACGCACTAGCTCACTAATCTTATCCTCATTGTGATACCCCTCCCGACCGTACTTGGTCCGCAGGTACTCTTGAACTGCCTCCCTAAGCCAACTGTCTCGGTTATCTTCAACCTTTCTCATGATGGGCTCCGGCACGTAGGGATATTCATTACCGTGCGACTGACGGTATCTAGCGACTATGGCCCGGTCAGCTCGACTTAGCTTGGTAAGCGTGCGATGCCCTGCCCTGCTTGGCAGTACCCAAAACAATGGCTCCTCGGAGGCTACTTCGTTATACAATACAATTGGTGGTTTGGGGCATGCGTCCCAATAACAGTGCTCAATCCAATTCCGAACTCCAGTCATATAAATATATGCAGTCCATATAGGTATGAAGCCAGTTTTTACCATTCAGTGAGATATTGGACCCAGTGCTGTATGAAGGCAGCCAAATGACAACCACTAACACATCCCTGGCGGAGTGAAATGATCCATGTGTCAATAAAGAGATAGAATAAAGGTATTACATACCATGGGTGTTGTGGAATAGTGCCATGCAGGACACTGCGGCTGCAGCACTGTTGCCGGTCATCAAGTCTCCACTGAGGGAGAAAAACAATACTCACTGAGGTCTGCTTCCCTGGTTGCGTGCATCAACGCTCCATAGTCAATGTTGTGGTAGAAATCCCTGGATTTCAGCGGTGCACAGCTTAGTAGATACAGGAGACCAGCAAGGTAGGTTAAAAATAGAACTTTATTGATGCATGGTATGGGGGATACACTCTTACGCGTTTTGGACCTCCAAGGTCCTTAATCATAGAGTTATACAATATACTGGGGCCTTGAGGTACAATACGTTTCTATTCTATCTCCCTCAACCGGTGATCTAACTCATCCCCCATCTCCTGTGGAGTGAAAGAACCAGCCGCCCACCAATGGTCTACTACATCATTCTTAATCAACAAGAATCGCGTACGGTCCATCCCTTCGTGGTAACCGGTGAACAAAGGAGCCCACCATTTATCGCGGTGCTCGTACTCAGCAGCCTGACTAGTGCGTTCTACATCAGACTCTACCTGCGATGATACACCGGAGGTACCCGCATCAGTAGATCGCAAGCAATCTCTCCTTCCCTTGGCATTTATGTACCTTGTAGGATTCATCTTATGCACCACTGGTCGGGACGACCCAGCCTCTGCTGGAGTAGGTGACCCGTGGGCTTTCCCTCTAGCTGTAGGACAAAACAGTACAGGGTTAGGCACAGGTATTACGCTTGAATACGGTATCTCCCCTTCAGATCCCTCATCACTCAGTTCCCAATCCTGCAAGTCCTTGGAGTATTTGGGGTTTTTACATAATTTATCCCTGGTAGGTCCCGGTGGCACCACTCGTGCCGGGGCGGGGGGGCTAAGGGCCGGGATAGGAGAAACGTCCAGAACATTGTCCAGCAAACGGGTAACACCCCGCCCAATGAACGTCTTCTTAGCAGCACTTCCCCTCATGCTTTGGGGCTCTCGGGAGGGGCCTTGACACTAGCTTAGCCCTGGCCATGACAGAGGCTATGTATTGCGGTGAGAATATCCCCCCAAGACTGGTCGTTCTCCCAGTGGAACCGGAACTGATGTTATCCGAATCGCCTGCAGAGTCCCCATCCGCCCCGGGGTCACGCACCGGCCGTGCGTCGAGGACCCCCGGGGGCGGCGGTGGAACATCCGGTACACGATCAAACAAGTAGGCCTCAAGCCTCTCTTTCTCGTTCACCGTGAATGCGGTCTGTGCCTTGCGGGAGTAAGGGGGTGGTGGGGTCTCCTTACCACTCCGCTGCTTTTTGATGACATCGGGCTCCGCTAGGATCGTCTCCGTTTCCGTTGCACTGGGAGTCACCACAGCGGTGGGACTCGTACGGGCCTCCGGCCGCACCAGCGTTCGCCGTCGGATGGTCCCCGGACTTGTCTGTTCTCTTTTGATGCCTTTGGGGTGGTTCGCCGGTAAGCGCATCGCCACCGATGTTACACCCATCTCCTCCTTCTCCGAATAAATCACGATCGGTTCCTCCGCAGGGGAGTCACCTGGTTCTTCAGCGATACAACCAGTGGATATAGGTAGAAAATGTCCTCGTTTGTGTACCTCCACTGCGGTCGCGCTTGTCTGGGTGGCCAGCTTGCTTAGTTCAATAACTAGCTGAGCCTTGGTTCCTCCCGATAGGGTATAATGGGGACCCAGGGCAGTCTTTTCTTTGTCGTCCGCCACCTCCGTCAAAGTTCCTGGAGAGGCACCCCGTGGCGTGCCGAACAAATCCCGCGGCTCAGTTGGCCACAAGTAAAACGTGCCACATTTAGCACAGCGGGCCTTGGTACTCTGTACCGCGCCGGGTAGTCCGCAATGCACACACAAGCACCGAACATATTCGTGCTCCGCTACGGCCACGACCAGTAGGCCTCCAGGTACTTGGTGAATGGAGGTACTTATCTCTGACATGATTCGTTCAGAGGGAAGACAACTCAGTTTTCCAACTCCTTGCTCCTTGAATGCCAGAAAAAAATGACGCTCGCTCAGGTCTCCGGTCCCTCCAGATTGGCTCTTGATGGGCCCCCTCCCTCTGGCGGAATCCAGAGGCGGGGTCTTTTCCTTGTCAGCATGACGTGGCCTTTCGGCTTTCGCGCCACTCCGCTTCTCCTGCAAGGAATCTGGGTTTGGCGCCAGACCCTTGCACATTTCCCGCCACAACTGTCTCACAGTCCTTTTGCAAATCTCACGTGCTTGCTCCAGGATCGGCGGGAACTGCCATTTTAGCTCGCCTCTCCGTGGAGCACATGTAGGGATGGCCGCCATCTTGGATACTCCCTCCAAATGTGCCTGTGCCCTACTCTCCATGTGTAACGGGTATCTCGTACCTAGACCATGTTTTCCCTCCAAAGGTGGACTCTGCATCTTCATACTGTATGTGACCCACTAAATTGAGGTGGCTGGTACCCCAGGCTCAACGGAACTCCTCTCCTCCTATGCACTGTACTCCCGATATCTATGTGCAAGTGCTCTGTGGTGCGGGTGATAGCTAAGATACCTCTTGTCTAGGTACGGGTGTCTCCTGCTTTTGGCCACTATAGCGTGGCCCTGGGCTATGGTCCCTGGGCTGGTTAACAGGCTGACCCCCCCAGTGACTCACGCTACCCGCCTCAAGGGACTTGATCAGCTCTAACTATCCACCCCACCGTAACGCGGCCCTGGGCCATGGTCCCCGGATTGGTTACCGCTATGACCCCTCCAGTTGCCTCACGCTACCTGCTTAAAACACCTGCCGGCAAAGTGCATCTTAGTCTGCCTGTTCCGCCTCGCTATAAGCCGGTCCTGCTCTGATAGATATCATCTCAGCAGCGCCTCTAAATGTAACCCTGCTTTCCCCCCCCCCCCCCAGACTCTACGGGAGTGTAAGGGGTGCATGGGGGCTGATTACATGCGGTGTGGTGCGTACCTGTTAGGAACAAGAGGGCCTGAGCTTCCCGCGGTGTTGTGGGGGAGCCAGGACCGGGCTTCTGGGGTGATAGCCTCCATGATCTCTTAGTGGTGCAGCGCCTCCATCTTCTATACTCCCAAGGTAATGGGACAGGACCAGTATAGAAGAACCCCTCAGGTCCCAGGGTTATACTCTCCAAATCACACACAGTCTTTACGGGTGCAGAACAGTCTCTTTATTTGACAGAGCAATGATATCCCAACGATAAGGCTTCCAGCAGCCGCAATACAATCGCCAGGGCGAGGTACAACCCGCTCACCTTCCACGACTTCCTCCTCTCCTTCCCTCCAAGTCACTCTTCCGACAGGATGGCCTGAGCTAGGGCATCAATACCCCGTGGCCCACCTCCGAGCTTAGCCTCGAGGTGGGTCTGGAATTCTCTCCCCATCACCCCTGGCAGTGGGGTGAGGGCATTGGTCCACCAATCTATAATTCTATCAGCTCTACTTATAGACGCTGATCGGTTTAGTTCCTCTCGCTCTCATCCGGCACGCTGCGCCGGGGAGCCCGTAGCCTCCTGATACTCCTCGGACCGTTCCGCAGGATTTGTGGCTCACGGCATAATACTCAGCAGCTCTAGACTCTCGATATCATTGTTCACTCGAACTCTTCCTAAGCTACTCTCTCTTCCGAAGAACCATCAAAAGAGAGGAACACAGCACACAGCAAAGACGAAGAACAACTCCTCACTCACCGGAGTGGGCTGCTAAATATAGAGCTAGGACCTCCCCTCATGGTGTCAGCAGAACCTCCCCTCTTGCTCACGCCTGCAGCAGAGTCCAGGCCTACGTCTACCACTCAGGTTAGGGCTATGAAGGGGGAAAACCCATAATGATTACTGGCGCCTGATCTTAACAGGACTTACCACAGTAGAAGGAAGATAGGTATAGCCTGAGCTGTTTACAGGGTGCTACACGTGAGTGGGTGACTGACTGACACGTGGGTGGGTGACTGACTGACATGTGGGTGGGTGACTGACACGTGGGTGACTGCCACATGGGTGGGTAACACGTTTGACTGACACGTGGGTGAGTGGGTGAGTGGGTTGGTGTCTGTATACATTCTGTCACTGATACACACAGACACTGGGAGGGGGCAGTCACACACACACTGGGGGGGCAGTCACACACACACACACAGAATGGGAGGGGGCAGACACACACACACACTGGGAGAGGGGCCTCAAACAGTGGGAGGGGGCAGTCACACACACACTGGGAGGAGGGGCAGTCACACACACACACTGGGAGGGGGGGCAGTTACACACACACTGGGAGGGGGGGCAGTCACACACATACACACTGGGAGGGGGGGCAGTCACACACACACAGACTGGGAGGGGGGCAGTCACACACACACAGACTGGGAGGGGGGCAGTCACACACACACACTGGGAGGGGGCAGTCACACACACTGGGAGGGGGGGCAGTCACACACACACTGGTAGGGGGGGCAGTCACACACACACTGGGAGGGGGGGAAGTCACACACACACTGGGAGGGGGGGCAGTCACACACACACTGGGAGGGGGGGCAGTCACACACACACAGGCGACATGGGGCTTACCTGTAGTGCCACTGTAGGGAGCCAGAAGTTGTGAGGCTTTTTTCCAGTCTGCCGGCAGTTTCAGTTGCTAGCTGTGAGCCTTCCTTCTGGTGAAAACACACACACACACACTTTTCAACTTACTACATCCATCCCCGATACTAAGCACCGCCCCCGGCATATCCTGACCCCCAACCAATCCCCTGCTTCTACTCTAAAGCACCGCCCCCCGGCATCCTGCTATTGAGGAAAACAATAAATACTCACGGCCGCCGCATCCTCACGCTGCCCTCGCGCACCGCTGCATCCTCATGCTGCCCTCGCACACCGCCGCATCCTCCTCATGCTGCCCTCGCGCACCGCCGCATCCTCCTCACGCTGCCCCCGCGCACCGCTGCCGCCGACTCGCGCAAGGGACAAGTCACCAGGGGCAAAACCCGGGACGGACTGTCAACCGGGACAGCCGAGAAAAAAACGGTACTGTCCCGGGAAAACCGGGACGAATAATCACCCTAATAAAAGGGGAAAACATAAAAGAAAACCTGTACTTTACCAAATGCCAGAGTTTCCCCCAGAGAAGTCACTGGTAAGAGACAATGAAATATCCCATATCTGGTCTCAAATACACCTATGTGGACATCTGATTTTCAAAATCTTTTCCCAGACTTAAATACATTCTTTCCTCATGGCACCGGCATAAGCCCACTCCTCCTAGAGGATGCTTTGAAGCTGCTCTACCAAGACCATGTCTATAGAACTTGATTAAAACAGTTGACACCTTGAGTGGATGGACCCCCGCCCCAAATTGGTCCCTTGGAATTTCAGAGTAGACTAAAGAAATAGTCCTGGTCGGTTTCAAACCCAGCATTTTGTATTTTGTTAAAACAAGTATAGCTCATTAACCCCTCAAGCACCAAATTGAATTAAATGACCCAAAAGCCCATGATATTTTTATGACACCTCCCTCCTTAAAATGCCGAAGGGGCTGGCTTACACGCCAGTCCCGCGCTCACACAAATAAAACCTTTAACGTTTCCTCTGCGTCCCTCTGCCTCACTGTATTGCCTTCCCTTGCTGAATATCTCTCTCCACATCACTCTCTCTTCCCTCTGCGGACTGTCCCTGTGCCTCACTATCTTGCTTTTTTTTGCTGTAGATATCTCTCCCAGCCTTGTTCTCTCCCCTCTGCAGACTGTCCCTGTGCCTCACTGTCTCTTGCTGTATATCTCTCCCAGCTTTGCTCTTTTCCCTCTGTGGACTGTCACTGCCTCGCTGTGTCTCTTTCCCAGCCTTGCTCTTCCTTACCTCTGCGGAAAGTCCTTGTGCCTCGTCAACTTCCGGTATATTTCTCCGAGCTTCGCTCTTTTCCCTCTGGAGACTATCCCTGTGCCTCACTGTCTCGCTATATATATATATATATATATATATATATATATATATGAACAGTTTTAAAGACAGCGCTCCTTTTTCAACACACCCAAATTGCTGCCCCCCTGGTGACGTGTGCCAAAATGTTGCACCAAATATCAAAATTGAGTATGATGTTTGCATGAACCAACTAGTGCCTACCTATAACAATTGGAATAAAATATATTATAGCAACATGAATCAAACAAATTCTACTTGTGAAAAATGTGCAAAAAATGTAAAAAAATGAAATGGTCTGTTGAACATATAAAAAAGCATAAAAATACAAAAAATTAAACTATAAAAAAATTTGAAAAATGATACTTAAGTCCAATGAAGTCCATGAATGAATAAAACAAAGGTCCAGGCTGCTTCTTCTTGGGCTCACCAAATTCCCATAGTACCTATTAGAGAAAGAAAAGAGAAAAAGCGCCCGATCCTTGTGTAAAATCAGTAGTTGAGAACGCCGTAAATAAATGTTGGAACAAGTTCTTTTCTATGTTCATATCCTGTTCATGTTAGTATATAATCTGCATATAAATTGGCTAATTATTCCATCAGCAATAGTATCCACGTTTGCTGTTGTTAAGTGCACTAACGTTTCAAATTCTGTGAAGTTCAAATGTAATAGAGTTTTCAATTATATTGCACCAGATATCAACTTGATTTAATGACACCATTGGTATTAAATACACCTGTGAGCCATTGATGTGAGGGACTATTTAATACCAGCTAGCCCCCTTGGTGTCCATCCCCTGATGAAATCCGCAAAGGCGGAAGAAACGCGTAGGGACGGTTTGCATTGCAACTACGGTGGCTGACCTGCCTTTGGCACCAGAGAGAGACACAGGAACCACAAGGAAAGTCCTTCCGGTATCCAGTACCACATGCGTGGGAGTAATGGCGGACGCACGCTGCTGAGAAGCTCCTGACGGATGATAATCTATACACCTTGGAGAAAACGGCGTTCTCAACTACTGGGTCTCGAACTGATCGTGAGATTGCAGAGCGGAGGTGACTGTGGAGTCTTCGATTGGTGCATGGGCAGGTCCCATAAAATGCTTATTTTAATCAGACAAATTGTAAGTGTGCATTTGTCTTGTCCATGATTTATTAAAATGTTCATCTGATTTTACACAAGGATCGGGCGCTTTTTCTCTTTTCTTTCTCTAATATATATATATATATATATATATTTGTGACAGAAACCAGGGGATGGTAATAAATTCCATATATAGGGCTCCCAGGATACTGAACAGTTTCTATCCTGTTTGGCCTGGGAGTGCAGCCTTATAATACATGCACTCCATCCCACAGTTTGGCAAGCGCTGGAACTGAGGGATGAGAGATCCAGACCAGAGTTTGTCTGCTGCCTGATTTCTGTCACCTGTCATGCTAATTAGAAATCAGGTATGTAAGACTGATTTCCTGTTTCCTCTCCCCAAGAGCCTGGAGACAGGAAGGCTGCTGAAGTAGAGAGGGGAAAAGCCTCTCCCCAAACAGGTTAAATCATTCTGTTCTTTCTGTCTAAGGGCCTCATGCAGTAAGCGTCGATTATGTGAAATCGGCAATCTTACCGATTAGTCATGTTATTGGCGATTTTTCCTCTCCGTATGCAGTAAGTGCCGAATACATTCAAAATCAACCCGAAAACAAATCCGCCCACTCTCACGATGATTAGCCGATCACACACAGGTGCTGTTAGGTTGCCCAATCACAAATCTTGCTGAATCTGGCGAAACAAGCATGTATTGGATTGCGCGCCATATTTAAAGGCAACGTGTACTGCTAATCATTCTCTGTGTTGTTGGGAGTGAGAGAGAGAGAGACGCACAGAGCTGGCTGATTGAAGATTTGCATATTGACTGAGAGACTTGTTGTGTATTGGGTGAGCTTTGTCCATTGTTGTTTTGTTTACATCTTTGTCTTGTTTTATATGTGGAAGTGTTTCGTGTGATTGGCTGTACATTTCTTGTCTGTTTTTTGTGAGTGCTGGAAGTATGCCCGCAAAGCGTGGGAAGAGTGATGCTGGTGGGAGTGGGAGTGCTACTCGTGGGAGTACGCGTCGGAGTGAACGTACTGTTCAGGGGAGTGATGTTGCTGGTGCACCGAGTGGTGTTGCTGGGAGTGGGAGTGCTGTTGCTGGGAGTGGGAGTGCTGTTGCTGAGAGTGGGAGTGCTGGGAGTGGGAGTGCTGTTGCTGGGAGTGGGAGTGCTGTTGCTGGGAGTGGGAGTGCTGTTGCTGGGAGTGGGAGTGCTGTTGCTGGGAGTGGGAGTGCTGTTGCTGGGAGTGGGAGTGCTGTTGCTGGGAGTGGGAGTGCTGGTGCTGGGAGTGCTGGTGCTAGGAGTGGGAGTGCTGGTGCTAGGAGTGGGAGTGCTGGTGCTAGGAGTGGGAGTGCTGGTGCTGTGAGTGCTGCTGGTGGCGCAGTTGCTGATGGGGTGGATGGTGGTGGCGTGCTTGCTGGTGGGCAGCTTTTGGAGGCTCTTCCATTGGAACAAGGAGAGTCCAGTCAGCACCAGCCAAGCTCTGACCCTAAACCTGCTCAGAAGAAACGTGTGGAGAAGCCACGTAATCCTCGCTTCAATGACCAGGAAAATACAGCTCTTGTCACTGGCATTCTGGAGCACTATGACAGTATATATGGACATTTACTAGGTAAGTGTACCTTTACATTTATTATTCAAATACATGTGATCCTAGGTCATCTGAGTTTTGTTCATATGCAAATATGGGTTCAGAATATCTTTCTATGTTAATTAGTCTGGAAACACAGCTTTTTATCATGCCTTACAAGGACAACTAAACACAGGCGGTCAATTTGCCATAACTGCATACAATATGAATGCAACCTTGCTTACATGTATAGGTTTAGTAGTGAATGCTCATGTGCTTCACATATTACACCTAAAACAGCATGTTTGCTATCTCTTGGAACAGCTAGCAGTGTAGGAAACTGGTGCTTCTATTATTATTAATTTACCTCATATATTTTATATGTTTTTCAAGGGCGGACAAGTTCAGCAAGCAGAAAAGAAATGTGGGACACAATAGGCATTGGTGTCAATGCGTGTGGGAATCATGTGAGGGACAAGCGGAATTGTCACAAGAGATTTGATGATATTAGGTCCAAATTGAAAAAGAAAATACAACACCAACGCGTGCATGCTACTGGCACTGGAGGTGGGCCGACACCACAACGTCTCATATTAAGTCCATTGGAGGAGCTGCTTCGGGCAAAATTACTTCCCGTCGTCGTGGAAGGCTTACCTGGTGACCGGGATATTGGAATTTATCCCTCACAATTTCCACCAGGTGAGAAATATTAATGTACTAGGCGTGTCGTTGCTTACAGTTATTTTGCATATTTACACTGCTTTTTATACTGTCTTCACAATATAAGCATACCTGCATCTATATATGTATATGTCTGATTCTGTATATATATATATCTCAAAATAGACATATATGTTGTAGTCCTACTAAAAGCAGTAACTAATATAGCACGTGCCATTGCGTGCTCATTTACATGTGAATTCCCAAAATGCATTGCTGCAGTGGAATCAATTGATGGTGGGCGAAGATGGGGAACAACAGGGTAGTACACATGTGTAACACATGTTAATGAGAAATTATTACTAGCTACAGGTACAGAACATAAATATGTATAATATTATTGTGTATTTTATTTATTTTACTCCGACAAACATGACATTACTGCCTATTTTAAGCATGCATCAAATATATTGCATGCAACGGCCTACAAACATCACTTGCACTAACACATCTATAGTTGTTAATGAAAAGGTCCATTTTTGCTTTAAGTCATATACAGACAGCATAATGAGGCACACGTATCATATGTTATGTCATTGTTTTCATAACTTAAAAACTGCACACGACTATTTAGCTCATCTACCATTGTGTTAAAGCAGCTGCAATTAATATCTCATCACAGCATACACTTCAACAGAGGGGGTGGGGTTCAGCACACACACTAATTACAGCCTCATTTTAGGGTCAACTTAGTTCACACCATTTTCACCTGTTTCAAGTAATTGAAAGGTGTGGCTGATTAGGCTTTTTGGGGAAGGGAATACCGTTCTTACAACCTGACTAGCACAACTGAAGTTAATCACACTCATTTGAAAGCTTAACTTTAGCTACTAAATGCCCCAACAACTCATTACTTATCAAAACGTACGTCACACATTAGTTCACTCATATCTATAGTTGAACTACTATCAACGACACATTATCACACACTGCATGTGTTGTCTTGTTGAGTCACAGCCACATTCAGGTGTGCCACATCTTATATTAATGTACCACACATATCCTCTACCAAAAACAACACTTTTTGCAATATGACCACCTTCATGATAACCATTGTGAATGGTCATCTCATGATAGTTATGTACATTATGATACTGATATCACTACACAACATATGATTTTTATGTACAAATTTAATGTATTTATCCTCACGCATTACTGCAGAACCATAGTATGTTGTATGTTAGGGAACTCAAAACTTCTAAGTACACAGGCATGTACATTGTTATTACAACTATTTATGTTCACTTTCACACACACATTTTGGGTAAAGGAACTGATGCTGTTAGGTACTCATAAATACAGAACATACAATAACTGTTTGTTCAATATTTACACATGTAAATATAAAACTAATGTTATTGTTAAATATAGTTGCCCCTGGAGGACATGTGTCACCTGAGACGGAACAAGTGTCTTCACCTGGGTCAGCCAGCTCAACACACCTAGAAGGTGAGTGTATCAGTTGGTGGCCATATAATATGTGCTCTTCTATATGTTATGTTGTCATGTTCATTATTTGTTTTGCACATGTTCTTTAAATAGGATTACTTAGTGTATGTGAAAATGAAGTGTAAGGCAACATGTATTGTGTTACTGATGTTAACTATCATGTAGGAGTTGTGAGTTTAGAGCAAGTTTTCATTCACTCATATTTCATACTGAGTCCAAACATTATTCTTAAGTCAAGGTAGTTTTTAATGTGAGGTTATAAAACGTATGGAAACATGTTAGTTGTTACTTATGACACAGTAGAATTACATAGTAACACAGCAGAGATTAACATGCCATTTAATAATGTGTACATTTATTTGTAGAACATGATGAAGAGGATGATGATGATGATGATGATGCCGCCGCCATAGACACACAAATACAAGCAAGTGACCATGAAGAGGTTCCAATTGAAACTGTTTTACCGCCAAATCGTCCAGCAAATACCACATACGATGCAATTGTAGCTTCTGAGGGAAAAATTGTGGAAGCAGAAAATCGTCGCCATTCTGACCTGATGACAGTGCTGGAAAGGATGATTGCACTGCAGGAAGAAACAGTTTCACAATTGGCACATCTCCACAGAGTCTTCATTGAAGTGCCTAAACAGTTGCAAAAAATCAACACCTCATTCGAAGCATTAGTTGTTCAGCAAACACAAGCTAATTACTTGAGAATGACTAATGTACCACAATTCAACTTGAACACCTCACAGGCAGGATCTGTTCATGCTGGTCAGTTTTCACCACATGCTTCTGATCTTCATTCACCAGGTCCGAATGTTACCGGTCAAGTAGCAGACATTGCTGTGCAGGTTCCTGACGACATCCTACCGCTGCCATCTGTACAAATTCAGCAGCTGACACCTACAAAGGAGGCCACAAAAACAAAACACAAGCAGTTACTACTGACCAGTTTTTGGTCAAAAACAACAAAAGACACACATGAAACAGACCAACCATCACTTGTGCAGTGTCTACCAACTTGCTCACATGTGTCAGTGGGCACAAGCCCTGTCGGTGAGTCACTGGCCACAAGCCCTGTAGGTGAATCACTGCCCAAAAGCCCTGTAGGTGAATCACTGCCCAAAAGCCCTGTAGGTGAATCACTGCCCAAAAGCCCTGTAGGTGAATCACTGCCCAAAAGCCCTGTAGGTGAATCACTGCCCAAAAGCTCTGTAGGTGAGTCACTGGCCACAAGCCCTGCCCGTGAAGTGCCAGAGGCCACTCAAAGTGGCTCTGTTGTGGCTAAAGTTGGTGGCAAACGAAAAAGGAAAATTCAAGAGACAACAAGCAGGCCTGTTACTCGCTCTCAAAAGGAACAAAAAAAATAAATTTTATAATTCACAAAATATGTCTTTGGCCTTGTTTTGTTGACTTCAGATTATCTAATTAATATTGTATGTATGCTGAAGACTGTGTTGTTTCCAAACTTTCAAGTATGTTCTTGTACACGTGAAGTTTTGGAAATGTTAACACTCCTAATTAATGAATAGTGTTATAAATATTTATGTATTAATCGTCTGTTCAGTAATGGTCCACCAGGAGCCAGTTGCTAAGTTTAGAGAAGCTGCCATTGACTTTGCAGCAAAACATTGCATTTGGGTGTGTTACTTGATGTAATCATTGCATGTGCATATTATTCACATGCAATTATAAAAGCACCTATTTAACTGCAAACATCTTTCTTGTACGTGTACAGCATGATTTTGTGTTAAATATTACTTACCTTTGCTGGCCATTGTAATGTTGTCCTTTAATCATTTATGTGTTCTTGTTTCAAGAACATCTCTGAATTTATACTAATATATATGTAGTATGTATGCATATATGCACACACACACACACACACAGACACACACTGTGTGTGTGTCTGTGTGTGTGTGTGTGTGTGTGTGTGTGTGTGTGTGTGTGTGTGTGTGTGTGTGTGTGTGTGTGTGTGTGTGTGTGTGTGTGTGTGTGTGTGTGTGTGTGTGTGTGTGTGTATGTATATATAGTACTATCTAAACTGGTATAGATGTATTTACAAAAAACATACACTTCATGCTTCCTTGTGAAAACACAGTATTTAAATAATACAGGCCTAATGTTTGAGAACTATACTAAGTGTGAGCCTCTAACATTATTGGGCGCAAACAAATGTTTATTACTTAATTCACTCATGTTTATCACCATTTAAATAGGTTTCATACAAGGCCTACTTACTGCCATCAATATGTTGTGTGTACTCCTGCAATATAAAATAAAAAAAAAAAAAAAATTATATATATATATATATACATATACATACACATACACATACACATACACATACACATACACATACACATACACATACACACACAATATACATATAGTACAATATACACTTTATATATATTTATGAGAGAGATATATTTATATATATATATAGATACACACGTATTTAAACTCATGCAGACAGGGAGTTAACCAGACTTTCAAATACACACAGAAATGTATGTGGGAAAAAAACATTTCATTTTGCAGGTGTGTGTATTTACTGATATGGCTGTCTAAGCACTATTTTCACACAGTGCTCTTTGTTATTTTTCAAGAAAACTCAATGTTACTGAATTAAAAGTGTAGGAATGTTTTCAGAAACGAGATAAAAAAAGGATACATGTTTGTCCCACATGCGGCTATCACAAACCACAAATGTTCAAGCAATTAAAACTACAAATCCAATTGGCGTTTGAAATAAGGAGTTACAGTTTATACTTTTGTTGACCTTGAAAAGGAAACACAGCAATTTGTTAGCCATTGAGCAGTTTCATTTTGATGAGCAAAGAACAGATACCTGCACACATCTTTTGTGCTAATCTGCAATGGCTGATGAATTCGTGAAAAATATGAATCCGAATTTAGGGTATAAATACATGGTGTCAGAAGCTATTTTGAGAACTTGCGGACACCAAGCGAGCACACGCCAAATCTATGATTTGATTCGAGCAAAATATCCTTATTACCAAGACCGTCGGCATGCGCGCAATTTTAATTCCTCAATAAGATTCACTTTATCAACTAATGACTTTTTTGAACGTGTGCAGGATAAGCTAGAAGACAACTATGGTTTCTGGAAGATTGCCAAAGAAAAACATTTCACCGTGAAAGAGGGCACATATATTGTGGTTAAAGGCATATTTATTCCTAATGCCAATAGCAATGGATCCGCTACTACTGTTCCGTGTGAATCGATACCTGCTGCAATATCTGCACCCTCCATTCCTGAAACCCACATTGTACAACAACAAAACTACTATGATTATGTACCAAGCCTTTCAGCTGAAAATGCATTGGAATGGGTACCCGAAGAAATGAACCTACCTCCCGACCAATTGTTTGAAGAAAGCAGTGGCGATTCCTATGAGCGCTTCATGGAGGAGATGTGTGTCATACTGGATTCAGCGGGTGGGTCAAGCGTGGATGAAAAAGCCTTGCATTTCTGGAGCGACCAGTTGCAGCCAGACGAAGAGTTAATTCTAGAAGAATGGTAAATATAACAACCGTTATGAGTTGACTCTGCGTTTAAATGTTTTTTTTTTTTGTAACCACCATTTTCCCTTTCAATGCGTGGATACAGCGTAACATTGCAGACTGCATAACATGTAGCGATCACAAAGAAATTGTTTCCGAATACAATATAGTAGAACCTGAAAGAGTAGTACACATTGCTGACGGAATAAATATACGTACTTTCCTATCACTTTAAACATATTAGCAACATTTTACCATAACTCTAACACATACCTGTTTTGTTATCATGCTACATCTACAACATTTAAAAGCGGGTCCACCACGTATGACGTGGGACCCTTGTCATGGCCCAAGGCGTCCTTAAAAAGGATTACGGATGTAAGTCCCGCCCCCAAGCGACGTGCGCGCCTCAAAGCCTATTGGCTGTCATGTTTTGTTATAGTAACGGTAACTGCAGTGTGTCATGTGTGCGGCTCAGTGTTTGTAGGCGTCAACTGGGCGTTAGCCGAATGTTAATTGAGTGGGAGGAGTGTTAGCGTGCGTTTCACGCTGGTTTAACATGACGTCACACGTATTGCATTTGCGCATTGTGTTATCGGCCGTCCTTTCTGTCCAAACACGTCTGTTTAAAAAGAATACAGATGTACTCGTTTAGAACGAATGTAGTTTCGTATTCATTGTATTTGAAATAAAGATTTTATGTTTAATGGTATTTTCAAGATGTATTGAACGCACAACGTACGCTTTGTTTTGCGCATGCGCTAACAGTTAGTGCAGCCAAGCGTGAAGTGCGTGCGCACACTAAGATGTGCGCGCACATTTTTCAGTATACAGGCAACGTTCACATCATATACATAGTTATGCCTGCTACAAATTTAAAGAAACATTACATACTGATGTACACTTGTACTTCTAACATATAAGTGAGTGACGTGTGTATGTACACAATCATATAGAGCTGTGTAACTCGTTGTCACGGATACATATATAGTAAGGTGCCATATTTGACCATCATGTGTTTGCTGTATTTCAGAGATGTCGGGGAAGATACAATCGGATCAATGTATGATTTCTGAAGAGTCTACCTTTTTATTAGACGATTGTTAGGAGGAGCCACCGACTACTATACTACATATGGAACTAATTTTATATTGCTTGCAGCGCTTATTAACAAACAATTAAAAATGTGATACCCTTATGCCTATATTGCATAAGCACTTAATTAACATAATGATGTTGCAAAATAGTGCCTCATGAATTTTTATTGAGTGTTCTTTAATGACTACTATCATTTTATGGCATGGTGTGTTTTATATATAACAACCATTCCCACTCTGCTAACACATTTGTGTATTCTATTGTGTAATGGAACGTATGACTGTCGAAACTATGTAACAATAATAATAAGAATAATAATAATAATTATAATATGAGCATGTGCATGTATAGCGCTGCTAGTTGTACACAGCGCTTTACAGACACATTTTTCAGGCTGAGGTCCCTGGCCCGTGGAACTTACAATTAATTTTTTGCCGCCTGAGGCACAGGGAGATAAAGTGACTTGCCCAAGGTCACAAGGAGCCGACACCGGGAATTGAACCAGACTCCCCTGCTTCAAACTCTCAGTGCCAGTGTGTGTCTTTACTCACTGAGCCACTCCTTCTCCCAATGTAAAGGACACTTACAACCAACTAGCCATTTATTGTTAAAAATCTCTTGTTACATGGGTATGTTGATAAAATGGTTTGGGACTGTAGCAAATAATGTTATTGGCCAGATGTTGTGGTCCCCTACAATGCATGATGTTCTGAATATGACATCAACATCATGTAATGAAGTACGTTTCTGTGTATATTTCATTAACCTAACTAACTATAGTTTACTGTGTTTATTAAACGTTCTAAAAATACATAGTATAGTCAATATGATGATATAAGCTACCATAATAAAGCTGGTGTTATCATTTGTCGGTGTTATACATGGATCCTACACAAATTGATACAGACACAAACAGTTGTCTTAAAAAGTGTGTCTTTTTAAGTGTGTCCTTTGCCTTCCCAGCCAGGCGCATTACACGGCTGACGCGCGGTTGATGTGTTAATTGATAATGGTTCAGGATTTACTAGGCTGCAATGCTTTGCGTGTCTGCCAGATGGCATAAATTCATGACTTGTAATGCTCCGAATCAGTAATGTGTCGGCTTGCAGGTGTTTCGTTTAAAAAACATACTGTACCACAGTGTGCCATTGTAACTTGGCCTTGGCCTTGAGACTGAAGGAAGAGTTGCCAAAATGTATCAATTTAGGCTTTTCATATTAAAGAAAGACAAAGACCAGTTTCAGTTTGTACACTATTCTCCAGAGACCCACCCGCCATGAGTGTTCAAGTGCAGCCTGCTTTCCAAAAACCTGACAGAAGTTACGCGTATTTGATATGGGCTGCGATTAATGCAACAGAGGATAAGATGGCAACAGTTGCTCAAATTTATCAGTATTTTATCGAAAAATATGACTTTTACAAATTTTCGCCAACTCCTCATACGTGGAAGCGTGCAATAAGGAAAAGGTTATGTAGTGACCCCTGTTTTCACCGTATTGAGCCCCAATTTGTTGGAGGGTATTGGTGTGTATCACCGGGTTTTTCCCGTATCTATGATCATGGAGGCGGCAAAAGGCAAAGGGTCGTGTTAAAACCAACTAAGAAGCGACAGTCGCTGCCAAGCAATGCACCAGCACCAGCACCGGCTTCCAATGACGGTCCCACTGTCAGTGACAACCCTGAGCCTGAGGCTGAGCTGAATTTTGCGTGCAGTTTTGATGAAGCTTGCATGTACCTAAGCGATTTCCAGCCTCACCTGCTGACTACAGATGGACTAGTCCCGCTGCCAACTATCGACGTGGATGATGAAGAAAGCTGGACTGGCAGTGGACCGGCGCCGGCGCAAGCTGAATGGGAAATTCAATGGTGAGTACTGTCTTGTTGCCGTATTATTTTGGTGGGGCTGGCTGGGTACTTCTTTAGGGGGCTGACCATTACTGTACTGTACTGTACATTAAAACTTTTCTTTTTGTTTTTTCTCAGAAAAGAAAACGGCTAATGGGGGGATTTCGATGGATAATATTGTACTGTACTGTATGCTGATGTTTTCCGGCCATACAGTATACTGTGTAATAAACCCTGATTAAATAAAACTATGCATTTATTCTACATACAGTATTCAGTATCGTTTCATTATTTGTCTTCCACAGTATACTGTACAGTGGTATACAGTGCCTAACATCTATGGGCAAAAATAATTTTATTCCTAGGTGCCCTAGAACAGAAGTTCCCACGCCAATTGCCCGTGAACTTGACCGCGGCCCTAAGTAGTTCCCACGCCAATTGCGCGAATATAATGTAAAATAATCCGTTCTGTGGGTCTGAGCGGGTTGAAATTTACCTGGTCCCCATGCGGGGGGACCCTTGCCATAGTGGCAAAATATCAGCCTCCCAAGACTCCCGGAACCGGAGGTACCAAAAGACAGTTTAAAAGCACATTACCAAAGTGGCTTTTTTTCTGCCATGCAAGTCAATGGCAGAAATCTGAACTTTAACATCACCCTGACTCCGTTCTGTTGCCACGAGAGTGTCGCAATTTGCCATGCAATCCTGCCGCAATTAGGACTACATGGTGGCCGAATATGAGCCCTCTAGCTCGAACAGAACCGGAGTTCTGGGTTCCAGGTTTCTGCTCATTGTGACTTAGCCGCTTCAAAGCTTTCTCCGCCATTTGCGCTCAATGGTAGGACCCTCCTCGCCGGTGTGACCCTTTCTCGTCGCCATTACTGCTCGGACCCTGTTGGGGTCAAGTGAGGGGGTTCCTAACATCTAGGGGCCAAATAAATTTTATTTCTAGGTGCCCTAAAACAAAAGTTCCCACGCCAATTGACCTAGTTCCCACGCCAATTGCCGTAGTTCCTACGCCAATTGCGCGACCAGCCAGTAAAAAAACAGTGCAGCAAGCCTCTACAGTACACAGTACATTTGTTACACTGGCAAAGCAGCACATGGAAACAATGTGAGGCAATTCAACATGGTCTTTTATTGGTTATTTACAATATTGAAACATTTAAAGTGCACAGCAATTCAAAACATCAAGAAAACAAAACATTTTTGGTGCATGGGGCAAAGGGAGTTAAAGTGACATTTTAAGTAACATCTCCTTTATTAATGAAACCCAGTACTGTATACAGTACAGTGGGATGGTGCCCAACACTGTCAGTCAGACCTGCACCAGTTCAGTCCTAGAGGGCAGCAAACAGGGCAGGTTTTCAGGGCAACATTGAAAACCGTGCCTGTTTGCGGCCCTCAGGGACTGGAGTTGTGCATGTCCTGTGAAAAAAAACACACATCAACATCTCCTTTGTTTAAGTACAGCAGGTACTGTACTGTAGGGCAAAACATGGAGAGTACAATACAGTTCAGCACAACAGTATGGTCTCACTGACAGTCCTCCACATTGTCCATCCATGGCCGATTCCTTGCTTGGCGCAAAACGCCATTAATGCAGTCTCTAACGCCTTTCATTACAGGATCTGTAACTGTATAAAAGCGCCGCATTTCATCCAGAATGTTTTTCCTTAAATTGGCAGGAAGGTCCTTTTTTAGGCGATTCCCATCGTAGTTCACTTTGAACACCCGCTCGCAGTACAACGTGTAGGGAACCTGGTGCTTAAAAATGATCAAGGCATACTTGTGGGGTACACCAGCACTCATCACCCTATACTTCTCCCTGAGCCCCGGTGGCAGATCGCGCAGGGTGATGTCGGGCACTGTTTCGATGCGAGCGGGTGTAGGTCTTTTGGGAGCGGGTGTGTTTGTGGCGATGGGCGATGGATAGGATGTCTGGGAGGAAGCTTTCCTCCGGTCGTGGTCACCGTGTTGTCTCCTGGCATGGTCTTGATGGGGTTGTCATGTCCTCCTCAACGGCATACATGTACACTACATCTTGTGGTGGAGGGGGGGCGCTTGGTGATGGAAGGGGGTCCAAGGTCCCATTCATCACATCCATGTCACCCTCCTGCTCTGGCGTCGGGGAAACAGGGGCATTAGCACCGAGCAAATAATGTATGCCCGCAATGTCAGCCTCTATCTTCTCCATCCGTTGATCCATCCGTTGCTCCATTTGTAGCATCCGTTGATCCATCCCTTGCTCCATTTGTAGCATCCGTTGCTCCACATTTAGCATTGTCTCCAGAAGCAGATCTATCTTTGCCAGCACAATAGAATTCCCGGGGAGATCCAAACTTATCCCATTCAGCATCCGGTCCAACGAGCTGCTTCTTGTGCATGGCGTCTGGACATCTGGGGGGATGGGTGCAACGGAGGATGAGATGGGGGTTCCATGGAGAGAAGAGGCATCGATGGAGAGTGGAAGAGGTGACCTGTGGATACCCGGTAGAGGAGAAGCGGCAGCATCGTCGAAGAGGGATGGAGAAGGTGACCTTTGGATTTCCGGGCGAGAAGCAGAGTCATCCACTGAAGAAGTGCGCATGCGCACGAAACGCGTTGGGCTATTGAGAAGCATTCTACAGCTGTACTGTGAGAGGAGCAGACCTTCCAAACAGTTTCCAGAGTTGCAGGCTATAGGAGGTGCAATCGGCAGTAAGATCTGGTAGATCGTCCCGCCCGCTGTGACGCACTTCCGGGCGCGGTTGGAGGACTCCACGAGGAGAGGAGGAAGTGCCTCCATTACCAGCCGACAGCATAGGAAACTCCTGAGGGCTACACGTGGCACACGTCCCCCAACATCACCTGCCGGACGTTCACACCATCACCATCCCCACCTGCATTTATTCTAGGGACTTGCTGTAAGTAGGATTCCGGTTTTTACACACCGGATCCTAGACCTCCTCGTCACTAGACAGCTGCTATTTATTTTATTGTGTTTTTTAAATCATTTATAATATTAGTCAGCTTAATTGTCTTTGTTTAGTGTTGTCTTGTGTCATGTATGTCAGTGTGTCTTTATGTTTATTGGTATAGTCATACAGTGTCACACTATGATCTTGTCCTTTTGTCTCCCCTGCATGATTTAACAAATCCTGATGCTGAGGAATCTGTTGACAACTGGATCAAAGCAACATTTGCTGGACACTCCAATTCACCAATTTGAACTCTAACTCTCCCATTTGGACTTTAAGGCGCCGGTCTGTATTGTTTCCTTTGTCTATCACTAACTGTGTTTGGGTTAGTTTCCCTGGCAGCCTTACATTATTATTGTATTAACCACTTGTTGTAATATTTGCACTGCATTGTAACATTTTTTAGCGCTAATCACACAATCCTTTTTCTAGAGTCATCTAAGCGCAAAGGAGACAGTGACCCGTGGATTTCAGAGGCGGCAGCGTCGTCAGATGGAACCGGAGAAGATGGGGGTGGAGAAGACGGGATGAAGATTTCCGGGACAGCTAAAGCAGAGTCGTCGAAGCATATGGGTGGAAGTGGTCTGCGGGTCCGATGGGTTGGCTGCCATTCGTTTTGTGTAGAGAGCGTATTAGCGTATATCTTCTTCACATAATGAGGCTTACGTTTAAGAAAACCCTTAGCCTTTGGGGTCAGCAGAAGGTTTTCTTTATTGGCCTTAGCCTGTCGCTTTGCCCTTGGTGTGGAAACGGCAACCGCCTTTCGCTTTTTCAGCATGACAGGCACGGCAGAGGTGAGAGGGTTCTTGTGTCCATAGAACCGGGGATGCTCCATGGAAGCAGGTGGCACAATGCAGTACAGTATCTGGACAAGGGCAAGTTCAGATAAAGATCCTGGAGTGGTGGACTATGCAAAGTGTGTGACCTTTTATGCATGGCGGCCAGGTACAGGTGTTGAAAGTGGGCGTACTCTAATGTGAGTCATTACCGTATAAAGACACCATCCATTTTGTGGATTGACTGCACATTGAATACACATCGACTAAACATCGAATATACATTCTTGTGTTTGTATTTCTTTCCACTCGCAGCAATGCCTATTAAAAAGATTTTAAAGGATCTCAGCATGCGAATGAAGGAGATGTACAGGAGCGGACACCGAATTGCTGCTATCCAACGCTGATTAGCTACTTCTGACCTCGTTGTGCCATTAACCACCGTGAGCTATCATGCACAAGGAAAAAACAGAGACGGAAAAAGGCACCAAGGGTAACAAACGCGTAAATATATTTATAAAACTTAACAATTTTTTTTTTTTTTTGTATATTTCAATTAATCTTACAACGGTATATACTAATAGGATGTACTGTATATTTATATTTATATTACAACAGTAGATTTATTTGGTATATTTATATTTATAGTACAACAGTATATATATTTTGTCTATTTATATTTATAGTACAGCAGTATACATTTTTTGTATATTTCAATTAATCTTACAACGGTATATACTGAATAGGATGTACTGTATATTTATATTTATATTACAACAGTAGATTTATTTGGTATATTTATATTTATAGTACAACAGTATATATACTGTATTTTGTCTATTTATATTTATAGTACAGCAGTATACATTTTTTGTATATTTCAATTAATCTTACAACAGTATATATTTTTTGTCTATTTATATTTAATGTACTGTACAGTATATTACAACATTGCATTTATATACATTTTATATTGCTGCATATTAATAAAACAATATAATTTCTTTACATTGTAGGGAGACAACTGTTCTGGTGGACAAAATAAGTGAGGAGAATGATGAGAGGAGTGCATTAAGAGTCAAATACACTCTGCAGGAAAAGCACAATATGACTGTATCCGAGAGCAGCATAAAGAAGATGAGACGCAGCATTGGATGGAAATATGGACGTGTGAGGTTAGTACTGGACAGTACAGGAGGTAAAAGTGTTGTTTCGCAAACTGTACTGCACTGTGCCGCAAATTTTTTTTAATTTCTTGTCATTACAGAGCGTACCCCATGATACGGGACGCAAACAAAATCAAAAGAGTGCTCCAGGCCCAGGCATGGATCGACAGCGGGGAGACTTTCCAGGATTGCATCTTCACTGATGAGTCTACTGTGTCGCTGGAGAGATTTGCACGATTTGCGTTCCACAAAAAAGGTCGCTTAACTTTGAAGCCGCGGCCAAAACACCCTGTGAAGCTGCATGTGTGGGGTGCCATCTCTAGGCGTGGACCGGGATGCATTGTCATCTTTGAAGGTAAAATGTATCAAATATAATGTCGCCTAATGCACTGTACTTGACTAGTGTTGCCTTACCGTATGCACTGTACTGTACTATTGTGCAGTTTTTTGAGCACTTTTCTTTTCTTGCTATAGGAATCATGAATAAAGCTTACTTCCAAGACAACATTGTGCCCGAGATAGTGCAATACATCACACGAGACTTCCCCAATGGTCACCGCTTCTACCAGGACAACGATCCCAAGCACACCGCGTCAACGGCGCATATCCTTGAGCGCGGCATCAACTGGGTGAAGACGCCAGCGGAGTAAGTGCAGTAGACCGTGTCCCATTTTTGTTCCCCACTGTTTTTAGCTCTTAAACCAATTGTCCTTTCTTTCCAATGACAGGTCGCCAGACTTCAATCCGATCGAAATGGTCTGGCATCAGCTGAAGGACCATATCCGGAAAGTGGTGAAACCCTCCAAAAAGGACGAGTTGTTGAAAGGCATACTGAGTTTTTGGAAGGATGTACTCACCGTGGAACGCTGCAATAAATATATAGACCACATTGCCACTGTGTTGCCCATTGTCATCGCGCGTAATGGGCAAGCATCAGGAAAGTAGTACTGTGCTGTAGTATTGTAAGTACAGTACAGTATGTTACAGGTAAGTATGGCACAGATTTTTTCTTTCCAGATAGTAAGAGTATACAGTAGTTAGTTTTTTCTTTACAGAGACAGAGAGAGCAGCAGCAGCCATTAGGTTACAGATACATAGAATTTAACAGTAGTCAGAGTATACAGTAGTTCCAGTACGGTATACAGTACACTAGTTGGACAGTACTACAGTAACTGCCTACTAACTGCCCCATTTTTTTTCTTTCCAGAGAAAGCTGCACCAGCCACCTACTACAGTAGTTCTGCCATAATACAGTACAGTAACTTCACCAATTTTTGGTTTTCTTGTCGTTCCAGGAAAAACGGTGGCCTAGGGGGATGGGGGCGTTGTGTCCAGTCAAATCTGCTTGTACAGTCAAATGTACAGTATATAAACAGCAGCAATGATGTACACAAAACCTCTCCTCTCTCAATGAACTACTGTACTGCAGACAGAATGAGGAAAAGATAAAGAAAGACTAAAGAAAAATTAATTTTACTATACAGTATATACAGTACAGTACAGTATATTATACACTACATTACAGTACTGTACTGTATACTGTATACTGTAGTATTAACTAATATTCTTATAAATGTGCATTACTCATGTTTCCCCATGTTTCACAAAGGTTTTCCAAATTCGAGAGGGGACTTTTGAAAGCATTACAGTACCGTTCAAAGAACAGGCCTCTAAGGGTTGGGGGAGGGGGATGGTGTGATTAGACCCCAAAGACAACCCCCAAATATAGTACATAAAAAGCAAGCCACTTTAACTCCCTGTGCCCCATGCACCAAAAATGTTTTGTGGCAGGCAGAAGAATGTAATAAAGGCTGCAGAATGTATTATTGTGTATGGATGGTTAAAAAAAGCAAGTCACTTTAACTCCCTATGCCCCATGCACCAAAAATGTTTTGTTTTCTTGATGTTTTGAATTGCTGTGCACTTTAAATGTTTCAATATTGTAAATAACCAATAAAAGACCATGTTGAATTGCCTCACATTGTTTCCATCTGCTCCTTTGCCAGTGTAACAAATGTACTGTGTACTGTAGAGGCTTGCTGCACTGTTTTTTTACTGGCTGGTCACGCAATTGGCGTAGAAACTACGGCAATTGGCGTGGGAACTAGGTCAATTGGCGTGGGAACTTTTGTTTTAGGGCACCTAGAAATAAAATTTATTTGGCCCCTAGATGTTAGGAACCCCCTCACTTGACCCCAACAGGGTCCGAGCAGTAATGGCGGCGAGAAAGGGTCACACCGGCGAGGAGGGTCCTACCATTGAGCGCAAATGGCGGAGAAAGCTTTGAAGCGGCTAAGTCACAATAAGCAGAAACCTGGAACCAAGAACTCCGGTTCTGTTTGAGCTAGAGGGCTCATATTCGGGCACCATGTAGTCCTAGTTGCGGCAGGATTGCATGGCAAATTGCGACACTCTCGTGGCAACAGAACGGAGTCAGGGTGATGTTAAAGTTCAGGTTTCTGCCATTGACTTGCATGGCAGAAAAAAAGCCACTTTGGTAATGTGCTTTTAAACTGTCTTTTGGTACCTCCGGTTCCGGGGGTCTTGGGAGGCTGATATTTTGCCACTATGGCAAGGGTCCCCCCGCATGGGGACCAGGTAAATTTCAACCCACTCAGACCCACAGAACGGGTTATTTTACATTATATTCGCGCAATTGGCGTGGGAACTACTTAGGGCCGCGGTCAAGTTCACGGGCAATTGGCGTGGGAACTTCTGTTCTAGGGCACCTAGGAATAAAATTCTTTTTGCCCATAGATGTTAGGCACTGTATACCACTGTACAGTATACTGTGGAAGACAAATAATGAAACGATACTGAATACTGTATGTAGAATAAATGCATAGTTTTATTTAATCAGGGTTTATTACACAGTATACTGTATGGCCGGAAAACATCAGCATACAGTACAGTACAATATTATCCATCGAAATCCCCCCATTAGCCGTTTTCTTTTCTGAGGAAAAAAAAAGAAAAGTTTTAATGTACAGTACAGTAATGGTCAGCCCCCTAAAGAAGTACCCAGCCAGCCCCACCAAAATAATACGGCAACAAGACAGTACTCACCATAGAATTAAAATTCATTTCCCCCCAGATGTTAGGAACCCCCTCACCTACTGTACTTTAAAATAAATTAAATATGCAATTTTACTATTACTGCACGCACACGCACAGACTGTGTACTGCAGGTTGAACCGCGAAGGTATTAGACTTCAGAGACAACAGCTCGCAAGCGCCCCCATGTGTTTTTACATGGCATTGCAGTATTGCAGCCAGCCGGAATAAAATGCTTAAATCACAGCCGCGGAAATAACGCTATACACCCCGGGAGAAAATGACACAAAACCGCACATCACCGGGATACTCTGAAATTCGCGGAGCTAGCCAAGTTAGAATAAATTTGGTCGCCAGTGTAAACAGTTCACAAAGAGTGGCAATTTGTTGTATACATGGGGATAATCACGAATATTCCACTGTTGATGTTTTTTTTTAAACAGAGTTTGGTTCTTTAGATTTCAAAGTGGGTATAGTACCCAAACTGGCACATGATGTGTTAATAGGGACCGATTTTCCCCATTTTCTAAAAATGTGGTCCTCCTCTCAGAATAGCGCCCAGAGTTCGATAGCGGACCATAACGAAGTAACAGAAGAAACAAATCCTTTCCCTTTTTCAGAAATAGAGGTTGACGAGTGCCCAAATAAGAAGGGGAAAAAGGAGGAGTGCTGTAAAATTCCCTTCCCCATGGCTACCTTGCTAGGGAATACCCCAAATCAAGATGTTCAACAGGCACTTACCACCCCAGAACAGGATAAGACCCTCGCTGACCTAGAGGTCAGTCCTGGGAGTTTTAAGAAGGCCCAGTGGGAAGACCCCACATTAGCAGTAGCAAGGGGGAATATACGGGACCAGAATAGTACTCCTGGCCAACCAGATAGGTCACTTGCCTACCCCTACTTCGAGGTAGAGAATGACCTAGTATATCGGGTTGATAAAAGGAAATCAGTTACAACTAAACAATTGTTGGTACCACGGACATTCCGTAATGTAGTATTACACCTCGCATATAGTCACCCATTGGGGGGACACCTAGGGGTGGAAAAGACAAAAGAAAAGGTCCTCCGAAGCTTCTATTGGCCTGGGGTTCTGGCAGAAATGACAAATTATTGCTCCTTATGCCCAGAATGTCAGATCACCGCCCCGTTCAAAGCGTACCGTAGCCCATTGGTACCCCTTCCCATAATAGAGGTGCCATTTGACCGGATTGCTATGGATCTAGTAGGACCCCTAATAAAGTCCGCTAGGGGACATCAGCATATATTGGTAATATTAGATTATGCCACCCGATATCCGGAGGCAGTTCCCCTACGTAGCACCTCTGCTAAAAACATAGCAAAAGAGTTAATAGTTCTGTTTTCCCGGGTCGGAATTCCTAAAGAGATCTTATCTGACTAAGGAACACCATTTATGTCCCAAGTAACAAAAGAGTTATGTAAACTCCTAAAAATCAAGCATCTCAGAACCTCAGTCTATCATCCACAAACAGATGGTTTAGTGGAACGGTTCAATAAAACCTAAGAGCATGTTACGCCGGGCAGTCGATAAGGATGGGAAAAACTGGGATTGTTTGTTACCATACCTGTTATTTGCCATTAGGGATGTTCCGCAATCATCCACAGGCTTCTCCCCGTTTGAACTATTGTATGGCCGACACCCAAGGGGCTTACTGGATATAGCCAAAGAGACTTGGGAACACGAGGTTACCCCTTACAGAAGTGTAATAGAGCATGTTGCCCAGATGCAGGACCGCATAGCTGCAGTCCTACCTATAGTGAGGGAACACATGGAAAAAGCTCAAGAAGCACAGAGGAATACGTATAATAAGGGTGCTAGGGTCAGAATTTTTTTTCCAGGCGATAGGGTGCTAGTTCTGGTTCCCACCGTAGAGAGTAAATTCCTTGCTAAGTGGCATGGGCCATATGAGGTCTTGGAAAGAGTGGGAGAAGTAAATTATAAGGTGAGACAGCCAGGTAGGAGGAAACCTGAGCAAATTTACCATATAAACCTACTTAAGCCCTGGAAAGATAGAGAGGTCTTGTTAACCCTAGTACCCCCAGGTCAGTCAGAGAATCGAGAAACTGACCCAGAGGTTAGCATAGCTGAAACCCTGTCCATTCATCAGAAACGAGAGGTTCAGAATTTAGTGAGAAGAAACAAAGAAGTCTTCTCTACACAGCCAGGTAGAACTAGCGTAATTGAACATGACCTAGTCTCTGAACCGGGGGTCCGAGTTAACCTTAAACCGTACCGAATCCCAGAGGCCAAAAGAGAGGCTATAAGTTTAGAGGTTAAAAAAATGCTAAAACTAGGCATAATTGAGGAATCCCAAAGTGGGTGGAACAGCCCTATAGTCTTAGTCCCAAAGCCAGATGGTACAACAAGGTTTTGTAATGTGTGGAGTAACCTCCTATGGCGCTGAGGATGGAATGGAAGTAGAGTTTTGTGCAAAAGTTCTCTTCTTGTGCTGGGAACCTCAGAGAGGAAGACAAAGAGATACAAAAAACACCGCAATAGTGTATTACCCTTAGGACATTTGATAGTATATAAAGAGCATTTATTGATTAAAACAATTGATATTACAATTTATGAAAAAATATTGTTAAAACAGTTGATCAATCTACTGATGAATTAAATGAAAACTTCCAAGCGCTTGTGCTTATGGAAGCTATATTGCTCCGCCGTGGTAAAACTGAAATCCTACTCACCGAACATGAGTAGGACATGTACAATGGTTCGGGGTCTTTAACTCACCGCTCGCCGTGGGGTGCAGACGTCTGTTTGTGCGGGGGGATCTCCTGCAATCTTCGTGGTCTCGTTGCCGACAGAGTGTCTTTCGATCGTCTCCTCCGCTGACGTCACCGCCTGAATGGCACTACTACGGTGTCCCTGGATGGCCAAAAACCTTCCTACGCGTTTCGAAACTCCAATTGATGGGTTTCTTCGTCAGGGATGGTTGCTACATGGGACTATGCTTCCTTTTAAACCCCAGATAGTTCAATTATGATAATTGATGTGATTGTTTCTTGGGAACACCCTAATGGAAGTCCTGTATTTCTATATACATATAAATGAATAGCTTTACAACATTTAAACATTTAAGCATTACATAAAGCTTTGGATTACATAAAGCTATAACAGTAAGCAATAGTGGATGAATCTAATACTAGACATAATGATATTACAACAAGATGATATTACAACAAGATATACTATATCTACTTAATGCATATTACTTCTATCCAGACTTTGGACACCGGGACACATATGTGCATAATACTTAAATCCCTTAGTTGGGGAAATAAAAATAAAAATTATTAATAAAATTATAAAAATATGCAAATATAAATATTTTTATCTTTATCTTGATTGATTTATATGTCCTTAATGTCGGTATATATAGAATCGTTATATGCAATGCAATGCAAACTATATGAAATACAATAGTCATTATGCAAAATGACACACAAATTTACATATAATGGTACATTTTGGATCTTTAGAACCCTATTAAATAATTTGCTGATTTTTCACCAGAGAATTATAATGGTCTTTTAAATTTTGATGGTCAACAAGTACTTATATATATGAATGAAATTTCTTATGGAGATATATTTTTTAGGATATTTATATATTTGGAGCTATTTTTAGTGCTATCTTTAGAGAGACACATTTCTTTGAGGTGGAAAGCCCAAAAGAACATTTAAACTATATTACAGTGATATTAATGTGACAATTTAAGTGCAATATTATTATACATTTATATATTAACAAATAATCTATAATGTTGAACTAAAATTACTGTGACTACTTCAAATATTCTACAGTGATAAATATAATATTAATAATAATACTAATATATTGTGTTCTGATGATACAAATCAAATGGTATAAATCTATCACTAAATATATAATTTAATTGTGATAAGATTTTATAATGTGATAAAAAATTTATAATGTGATCTAATTTTATAATTTTATAATTTTATAATGCTAAGCAGGCAATTCTATGATGGCTGATGTATCACAGGTTTTGGTTTATTTATTGTTTGTATATCACTGTATATTGTCTACACAAGCGCTAATTGCACTTATTATTTCACCAACTTAAGGTTTTGTAATGACTACCGGAAACTAAACGCGGTGTCAAAATTTGATACTTATCCTATGCCCAGGGAAGATGAACTTGTAGAGAGACTGGGCAAAGCCCGATATCTCACAACCCTAGACCTAACAAAAGGGTGCTGGCAGGTTCCCCTCACAGAAAGGGCAAAAGAAAAGACAGCCTTCTCAACCCCAGACGGCCTCTTTCAGTATAAGGTGCTGCTTTTTGGCTTACATGGAGCTCCCGCCACATTCCAAAGAATGATGGATAAAATTTTAAAACCACATGCTCGGTATGCTGCCGCCTACCTGGATGATGTGGTAATCCATAGTGAAGATTGGAAATCCCACCTTCCAAAGGTCCAAGCTGTGCTCGACGCAGTTCGGTCTGCTGGACTAACTGCTAACCCAGCTAAATGCACTATTGGTCTGGAGGAGGCCAAGTATCTGGGGTATTCTATTGGCAGAGGTTTACTCAAACCCCAAACACTCAAAGTAGAGGCGATACAAAATTGGCCAAGACCAGTTACAAAAAAACAAGTAAGGACCTTTTTGGGGTTAATTGGGTACTATAGAAGGTTTATTCCCAATTTTGCAACTAAGGCAACCCCACTAACCGACCTCACAAAAGCAAGAGGACCGCTAATGGTAAAGTGGTCCCCCGAAACCGAATAGGCCTTTAGAAGCCTGAAAGAAGCTCTCTGTGCCCAACCAGTGTTGGTCACACCTGACTTCTCCAAAGAGTTCGTAGTCCAAACCGACGCATCTGAGGTAGGGCTGGGCGCGGTACTCTCCCAGGAGTCTCAAGGTGAGGAGCACCCCATCTTTTATTTAAGTAGGAAACTAAATCCCCAGGAGAAAAATTACTCCATAGTCGAGAAAGAGTGTCTCGCAATAAAGTGGGCTGTAGAGACGCTCAAATACTACCTGTTGGGGAGAAAATTCCGGTTGGTCACAGATCATGCACCCCTTAACTGGATGTGTCAAAACAGAGAAAAGAATGCTAGAGTGACCAGGTGGTTCCTAAGCCTACAACCCTTTAAATTTTCTGTGGAACACAGGTCAGGGCACAAACATGGCAATGCTGACGGGTTGTCAAGGATGCACTCCCTAATATCCATGGTCGCTCATCCCTCGAGGTCTGAGCTGGGGGGGACGATATGTGACAGAAACCAGGGGATGGTAATAAATTCCATATATAGGGCTCCCAGGATACTGAACAGTTTCTATCCTGTTTGGCCTGGGAGTGCAGCCTTATAATACATGCACTCCATCCCACAGTTTGGCAAGCGCTGGAACTGAGGGATGAGAGATCCAGACCAGAGTTTGTCTGCTGCCTGATTTCTGTCACCTGTCATGCTAATTAGAAATCAGGTATGTAAGACTGATTTCCTGTTTCCTCTCCCCAAGAGCCTGGAGACAGGAAGGCTGCTGAAGTAGAGAGGGGAAAAGCCTCTCCCCAAACAGGTTAAATCATTCTGTTCTTTCTGTCTAAGACTGCAAAGTTACTTATTTTGTTGGTGGAAGTGGAAAAGCCACTTCCACCCTGAGTTAGGGAAAATCTAAGTTAAGTTATCGCTCAGGTGAGCAGCTTTTTGTTTTGCTGTGTTTCTGTTGTATGCACTGTGGCACTCTCAGTGTCTGGGACTGAATAAACCAGGCATAGCCTGTTTAAAGGAACAGCATGTGACACCTCATCATTTAACCTACCCTAAAAGACCGTGTTTTACAGTCCCGGACTGACGGCGGAGCCCCGGAGTAAGCCGTTTGTCACAATATATATATATATATATTCCAGCCTCGCTCTCTCTTCCCTCTGCGTACTGTCCCTGTGCCTCGCTGGATATCTCTCTCCCAGTCTTGCTCTCTCTATCCCCTGTGGGCTGTCTGGCTGGTGGGGATGGATTGAACTGAGAGGCTCCCACAGCCCACCACTTCCGTGCAACTCCTGTCAGTCACCCTTCCCCGGTACTCAGTGTGCGTTAGTACCTGGAATTGTTCGGGTGGTCCCTGAGCTGATAGGAGAATAGGGTTTCCACCCAAAATATTGATGCTGCAACGATTAGTGGATAGTAACGGTTAGTGGATATGTAATGAGACAGTAGAGTAAAACACCGCAGCAACAAAATATAAATATCCAGTGATATCATAAAAACCTCTATAATGAACCCATAGACCTAGATGGGGGGCTTTAAAGCATGGCTGGTAGAAGTACAGCGGAGCCCTGTCAGAACAGAGCCCCAAAGTAAGTCAAATATCCAGCTACTGCTTGCCTCACCTGCATCTGGTAAACGAGGGGTTGTGTCAGCTGGCCCACATCTTCGGTTAAACTGTAGAACCGCCAGGTGCTGCTGGAAGAAAATGCTGCTGTTGTTGCTGGAATCGGTGGCGTGCTCCTGCCCGCAAAAGGTTAACCAGGTTATGGGAAGAAAAAACGGCGGTCACTGCTACTCCGGAAAGAACACCAACCAGGCGCATAAAAAAACTAAATTACTTTAATAATCAAAAAAAAAAAAGGTATACTACCATGTGGATGTTCTTTTTTGTTTTTGATTATTAAAGTAATTTAGTTTTTTTACGCGCCTGGTTGGTGTTCTTTCCGGAGTAGCAGTGAGCGCCGTTTTTTCTTCCCATAACCTGGTCCCTGAGCTGGTTGGGTCACAGAGGTCTCATAGTGGGTAACTATCTTTCCAAGATCATTACCTAGAACACATTTGCAGGAATATCGTCCATTACTCCCACCTCCCGTACACCCTGCCCAGTACCCCAATTCAAGTATACCTTTGCCACTGGCAAAACATGGCCTCCTCCCGCCACCCCCATATGCAGAGTCCTCCCAGAAATGATGTCCTCAGGGCACACCAGTCCTGGCCACACTAGGGTAAGTGAAGCACCGGAGTCTCTCAGTCCTTGGGTGAGATTCTGACACACCAGGACTGGCTGCAAGTGGGCACCTCTGTTTTCTCGCAGCCCAGATACCACACAGGCCCCTAGGCGCACTCCTGAGGTGTGATCCTCTCCAGAGGCAGCGACATCGATGCTGATGTGCCCCTTCTTTTGACAGGTTAACACTAGCGGGTATCTCCCTGCTCAGGTGGGTGAATCCTCCCCCCCCCCCAGATGAAGCCCCAGCAGGCTTAAAGGCGGTCATTGTAGGGTTTCACTGGATTGACCCCCTTTAGCTCAAGATATTATCATGACATACTGTAATGTTTTTTTGAATGAGGAAAAGCGCTACTAGCCATCTTTGGCTAATAGCACTTTTCCCCATTTCTGTTTGGTGTTGGTGGTACAGGGGGTGTGTGTAGTTTGTAGTTGCCCCAGGATGGTGTTAAAGCCTTGCGGGAGGGTAGCACGAGTGGTTATCCCCTTCATTACCTTAGTGGTTGTAACCGCTAAGGTAATGAAGGGGTTAACTCCTACTCCAACCCTCCCACAAGGCCTAATCAACCACCCTGGGGCAACTGCCTTCACCCACCCCTGTACCAACAACAAATCACTTTCTGCAATTTAACCCTTACATTACCTTAGTGGTTAGCCACAACGGTAACGAAACTGGCTGTAATTTATTTATTTTTTACTTAGGACTGAATCCGGGGGTCTCCGGGTCAGCTCCGTAGACCCCCGGACTCAATCCTATGCAGTAAAAATAAAAGAAACTCCTTGAGATGCAAATCGCCACACTTTAGATTGCGAGAAAAGAATGCAAGTTTTTATAGTATGATATGCATATCGGAATTTATTTGCACAAAAATGCGAGTTTGGGCATTTTTTCAGCTTCCACACTGCTTGTTATAGCCAGTGTTCTAGCTCGATAAAAAGGCGTTTTAATGCGATATTGCATGTGTATCTATTCCAAGGCTCCGTTTTAATATCGTTTTAATGCGATATTGCCATGTTGTTGAAGCTTTGGAATAGCTACACATGCAATATCGATCTAAAAGAGCACTTAACCAGCATTAATACACTAATCGAAGTTTTTTTTTTTTCAACTTGTAGTTTATTAATAGTTCACATGTTCTACAGACATTGCGTACATTTCCATGTAAAGCATTTACAAAACAGTGTCCATTGTTCATGTGTCAAATATTTTCAACAGACGATAACAAGACAGACTGGGGAGACAGACCGACAAACAACATTCACAAACCTGAGGGAAAGAGGGGGATAAGGGCAGTAGAGAGGGGGGGGGGGAGAAACCTTCCGCAGTGGTTCCGCTGGGAGCCCCGTCTCTTCCGGCTCATCGCTTCCTGGGGGGTCGGATTTATCCCCGGCTACGCCAGCGACTTTCTCATGAGGCCCTGTTCGGTACTGTCCCCTTATTCCTAAAATGTCCTGTGTGCATAATCCTGTGCCTGAACACCAAGGGAGAACGCATTCCTCGCTATCATTGCCATATCGTGGACCTATCTACCCCCGGTATGTCTGTCTGAGCCAACCAAGGCGTCCAGACTTTTAGATAATTTTCGCCAGTATCATTGACCAGACTTGTCTGTTTCTCCATCTGGCAGACTATCCAAATTCTGTTCCGAATAGTAGCAATCCGTGGAATCTCATTTTGTTTCCACCTTGCTGCGATCTCCCCCCGCACTGCCGTCACGAAGTGCGCTATCAATTTATTTGTTGTTTTGGAAAAGCCCGGGTGCGGCCTATTTAGAAGGAACAACCACGGGTCAGGCGGGATTTGTATGCCTAGGATCCTGGTCAGCCAATCGTTGATTGAATCCCAGACCGCGGTTAGTTTGGGGCAAGACCACAGCATGTGTAGCAAGTCTGCCTGTTGTCCACATTGTCAAGGACACAATGGGGAGTAACTGGGCAGAAATGTAGCCAATTTTGTGGGAGTATGGTACCATCTCATCATAACTTTATATGCGTTCTCCCTTAGGGCCGTACACATGGAACTTTTGGATACTGCTTGCACAATATTAATAATACCTCCCCTAAGTCCGTCTCCCATTTGGTCATGTACTGTCGCGGCCGAGTTTATTCTAACATTTGCCCGGTCTCGGCCGCGACAGATACCGGGCGCACGCCGAGTTGTCCCGCACGCGCGCCGGAGCCTCGGAGGATCGGTCCTCTGATCGAGGCATCCCCCTCTCCGGGTCCACTGGGTCCCCCGGAGCCCCCCACTGCCATCCCCCACATTAGAGGAACCCAGGGCTCGATGACGCGCGGCACGCCGAGGGAAAAAAACGAGAAAACAGGGAAACCTCGCGGCTTGCGGCTCTAGCCGCATGAGAATAAAGTGTGTCGCCACTGTAACTAAGTTTCTCTGTCACAGTCGAGCCAGAATCCGTTACTTCCTTGTACAACTGCGGTGTGAGTCCCTTTGTGGTCGTCCCTGAGCAACAGAGCTTTTCAAAATTCGTTAATTGATTTATAGGTTATTGGGCTTGATAAAATGCTCTGACCTGGAGGTATCTAAAGAATTCAGCATTGGGAATATTGTTGCTAGATTTAAGTATGTCAAAAGTTTGTATGCCTCTTCTACCCTCCAGGTCCACCAATCTATAAATGTGATTGGTTTTCCAGATTGTGAAGTCCGTACTGGTCAGCCCCGGAGCAAATAATGGGTTGCCCCATAGTGGGGTCATTCCCGATGATTTTTGGGTCAGGTTACATTTGAGCCTGGTGTTCTCCCACACCGAGAGTGAATTGGCCATTGAGGAAAGCGGCGTTTTTGTGCTTAATCGCACCTTTTTGGGAAACCAAATTAAATGTTCCAGCTCAACCAGGGAGCAAAGTTCTTTCTCCAGAGCTACCCATCTCTTTGAGTCTGGGTTGGTGTGCCATTGTACAATTTGGCATAATTGTGCCGCCTTGTAATAGGATAACAAGCATGGTACCGCTAGCCCTCCTGCCCCTGTTTGTTTGCGCATTATCTGTTTACCCACTCTCGCTCTTTTCCCTCCCCAGATAAATTTATCTATCTCGGATTGAAGCAAGAGGATATCCCTCAATCCTAATGGCACTGGGAGGGTCTGATAAAGGTATAGAAGGCGAGGCAACAGGTTCATAATGCAGAAAAAAGAGGATATTCAGCGCTCGTGCTGTATGATGGTGTGGATGATCCCTTTGCAGCATGTACATAAAGCGTCTCCCCAGAAACTCTCAAATCTAGGTGAACCCCCCTTAAAAAGGGGGGAGGGCACCCTGAAATACAAGATAATAAAAAATGCACAAATGCGCACCAGGGATTAGTGGAAGGTAATTTATTAAAAATACACACAAACTCTGAGGGGATCCAACCCCACCTCAGAACAGCTGTGCAGCTGGACGGCTAAGTACTACCCAGGAGAACACCTGATGGTGACTAAACCCTAAGCTGCACAGTATACAAATACAGTAACATTTATATAAAAACACATGAAAGAAAAAAACAAACATGAAAACAACCTATCAACAGATTTGTATAGAAACCGCCATAAGGTAGGGCACTGGCAAGGGGAAACGGACACTCACACGGAGACAGTCAGCAGACTCGTGGTGGCTGCACAGGATCCGGATCTCAGCACCGCGGAGAGGGGAAAATACGCTGCTGTCTCCTGCAGGCTCCGTCTCAGCTTACCAGCAAACACGCGCAGGATGACCTGTCGTGACCTCTACGCGTTTCTTACCAAGTACTCCTGACGAACTGTGTTTTTTACCTCTCCCTATATATGCATCACTACGCATGAGGTGGATACTTGGCGATAAAGAATTGCTGCAGGATCTGAAGATACATACTCAGGGACGTTCCCAGAACATCTACAGAGTTCCAGATCCCAGGGTGGATAAAAGGCCTGAATAATGTTGAAATGCTGTGAGTGCATATCTTACCATTTATGGGTTCAATTTCTAAGACATACTACCCTATGTTTTGTCTCTCTTTTGTCTCCCCTTGCGCCTAGGTCATTCTTCATATATCTATACTTATTGATTCAGAGGAAGGCAAATAAAACCCCAGAGTCATGATATCTCATAAGGGGAAAAATAAATTCCTTCCTGACTCCAAGAATTGGCAATCGGATTTATCCATGGATCAACATCCTTCCCATGTATACTTATTTGGTATATCCCTGTATACCTTTCTGTGACGGGGAGGAAAGGGTTAATACCTGATTTTGCCATGCATTACTGTTGTTGCCCTGTCCCCGCCATTTTTATTCCCCATTTGCAAGCCATTCCATGTCTGCAAGGGTAGAAGACAAGATGCATTGCTTGCCATACCCTCTAACCTACACATGATGGCAGATCTTAAATGTAAGACAGGAGGTATTTTTTTGTAAGTCAAAGCAGGAATTACTTGGACATCCAGCTGAGATATGGGTGAATGAGCTTCGGTATTTTTATGACCAAGCCTCAAAGGGCTGTTATTATTTTTATGACAGAGCCTCAAAAAGCTCCCACAGATTTAGAGTCCCCCTGTCTAAAAGAGTGTCAATTATGAAAAGACCCAGAGACCCATAATGTATACAATACTGGCATACTGATGCACAGCAGATGTCAGGCAAGTGACACCTTTGAGACAGAGACCAGACACAGTGGCCCCAAGTTATGGGTGTAGCCCAGATATGCTAAGTGGCCTGGGCGTCAACCTGACCCATGCGCCCTGCCCACCGAACAGCCCTTTTGACCGGTCTTATGAATTGTGGGTCACTTGGCTATTCGTGGGTTTTTTTGTTCCCACGAGGGGATTGGATCCACATGTTAAAGACAGCTTTGGATAGTCTATAACTGTGGCTTCCCAATTATTCCCAGTGTGATTCCTGAATTGTAATCCATGATGTAAAGATGCAAGACTTTGTTCCAGTACAGCAGCAACCAGTCCAGGAGGGAAGGGGTTAACAACCACATAACCACAGGACTTTTATAACCAAGGCTGCATTTCTTGCACTGGCAAGCAAAGGACAATTTCTTTCGTTCCAAGGACAATTTATTTAGTTACCTGATCCCAGTGAGTGTTGTTTTAAGTGTATTCTGCAGATGTCGTGTGTTTGTCTATTAAGGAAATAAATCACAATTTATTTTGCAACTTGTTCTGTTCAATCAAGTACCCAGAAATATAAATGTGTTGATAAAAGTTGGTGTCATCGTGACAAGCTTTTAAATAACTGGTGGCAGCTTGTGGGATACTGATTGAACCTATATTGCAGTTTCCTGCAGGCTCTGTAATATAGTGAGGACCTTGTAGCTTGCGAGCTCCTCAGACAAGTAGCAACTGACACACACTTCTAAAGAGCACGAGAGTCTTCACTGTTCCCTTCACCCACACCCCGAAGGCACCATGAGCGATCGCTCAGGAAGGTTCAGGTCGTGGACCAGAGAGAAAGTCATGGAGAAATGTGCAGGGTAAGGCTTACCGACAGATGGGCGGTCAAAGGCACAGCTGGAGGAGGATTTGGAGCATCATGAGGACCGCAGGGTCCTACCAGAGGGGCAAGTCCCCGTAGCTGCTGTGTTGACAGACGCTATTCATCTCGGAGTGCATGAGGTCCCTCCAGCTCCGGGGCTGCAAGGACATGAGGACAGTGCTAGTGACCCCCCGGTCGTGGGTGGCTTGGCGCCAGGAGTTGCGGACGAGGTAGCAGCTGCTGAGTGTGCCGTCCCTGGGCTCACTGCACTTCTGGCTACATGGGGAATGGGTGTTAGCACTGCGGAGCGGGTACAGCTCCTGACAGCAGTGCTCGGAAGAACCCACAACTCCTACCTTGCAAACGGGGAACAAGGTCTTTCCCGGGCGGATCATCACAGCTTCAGCAAGTTCATGGATGGCACAGATGACCTCGATGCATTCCTGAATGACTTCGAGACGCAGTGTTCCTGGTTCCGAATTCCAAGAAGGGACTGGGTGGTCAGACTGCGACCACTGTTATCTGGCAAAGCCAAACAGACTGTGATGGGTATTCCACGCGTGGATGCCGATGACTACGGTCATGTGAAAAGCAAACTGCTAACCCAGTATGCCCTGACCCCAGAATCTTACAGGGGCAAGTTCCGGACGGGGGTAGTACTCCCAGGAGAGTCATACAGCACCTATGCCAGTAGATGGCTTTGCACTGGACTCAGTGGGTGGAGGGGAATGGGGTTACAACATTCCATACCCTGCTGGACTTATTCTTTCAAGAGCAGCTGCTGCAGCAGCTTCTTACAGATGTGAGGGGATGGGTCTATGACCATAAACCTCAGACCTATGAGGATGCAGCGAGAATGGCAGATGAGTATGTGGCCAGCCGAGTTGCAATGAAGGACCCTGTAGCACCCAAAGGAGTGGGCCGTGCAGCCCAGGGCGCTAAGACTACCCCTCCGTGGACACACCAGCCTGTGGCAGCAAACAGCGCACCCAAGGCTGCAGAGTTCAAGCATGAGAGGCGGTGTTATTCATGCAATAAAGTTGGACATCTCAGGCCAGAATGTCCGGACCGGGACCAGTCCAAAGGACCCCATCAGGGGCAACACTCACCAGCTGCGAGGCCGGTCGCCCGTGTGCGACTGGCACACACAGAGGAGCCAAGTACAGCCATGGAACCAGCCCACAGAGGGATGCCCAGAGGACAGACTGCACTTGCCACCTCAGGACTAGCAGCGGAGAGCAGGGGACATCAGGTTGCTCCAGTCAGGATGCAGCCCAACGATGTCCGGCAGAACTATCTGCGGAAGGTGACCATTGGAGACCGGCAGGCGGACGGCTTGCTAGACTCCGGTGCCACCATGACTCTGGTTCACCCTGATATGGTGCGGCCAGAGGATTTGCTCCCGGGCACCGGGATGCAAGTGCCCATGACAGACGGAGGACCGTGGTCACTCCAGGTTGCCCAGGTCTTTTTGGACTGGGGTGCCGGACGTGGCTTGAGGGAGGTGGGGGTTTTGCCTGGGTTAGATGCTGAGGTCTTGCTGGGTAACGACCTAGGACACATTACCTGTGTTTTTACCACTGAGCTGGCACCTGTTGCAGCGATCACCGGGAGCCAGTCAGCAAGGATCACAGCAGAACCAGCCCCTGTCCCCCTGCATTTGGGACCTACAGTTCCAGTAGTCTCTGCAGAGACCAGACAGGTAATCCAGACTCAGTCGCTTTCTGACACTGACTTACTGTTCCCTGTACCTGTTCCCTGTCCCCCTGACTCAGATGTGCCCGGGGGTGGCCAGAGTTAGGTGCCCAGTTTAGGGATGCGGTGCGATCTGATCCCAGCTTGGAGGGCATGAGACTGCGGGCGCCCGAGTCTAAGCCAAGCAAGGGGTCTGATTACTTCTTGTGGCACCGCGGGCTCCTATACAGAGAGCAAGGGACCACCGGGTTAGATGAGGTATGGACAGGGAAGAGACAACTAGTGGTACCCCGGGAATATAGGCAGCAGTTGTTGTGGGTAGCCCACTCCATTCCACTAGCGGGGCATCAGGGGGTCGCTAGGACGCGAGCCTGGCTGTTGCAGCGTTACTACTGGCCGGGGGCATCCAGTGAGGCGGCAGAGTTCTGCCGATCCTGTGATGCCTGACAGCGAATAGGTAAGGCAGGGGATCGTGTGAAGGCACCCCTGAACCTGTTACCGGTAATAGGGGAACCCTTTCAGCGGGTAGCTATGGACCTCGTGGGACCCCTCATAGTTCCCAGCTGGTCAGGAAAGCGCTACATCCTCATGGTGGTCTATTTTGCCACCCGGTACCCTGAGGCGTTAGCGCTTACCAGTATTGATGCTAGGACAGTAGCTAAAGCTCTGTTAGCCATTTTTTCTAGGGTAGGTTTCCCTAGTGAGATCCTAACCGATCAGGGGTCGCAGTTCATGAGTGAATTGCTCCAGTGTCTCTGGGAGGCGTGCGGGGTGAAGCACCAGCGCACGACCCCTTACCACCCCCAAACCAACGGACTATGTGAGAGGTTCAATGGTACCCTGAAGCAGATGCTGCGAACATTTATAGAGGCAGAGGGAAAAGACTGGGAGATTCACCTGCAGCATTTGCTGTTTGCGTACCGAGAGGTACCGCAAGAATCCACAGGCTTCTCTCCCTTTGAGCTACTATATGGTCGCAGGGTACGGGGACCTCTGGACCTTTTCAGTGAGGGATGGGAAGGGGAGACTACCACTACTGATGCGTCTGTGCTTCAGTATGTGATAGATCTCAGAGACCGGTTAGAGATGCTCATGGGGTTGGCACAGGACAACCTTAGGGCTGCTCAGACCAAGCAGAAGACTTGGTATGATCAGAATGCCCGTAGCAGAGAGTTCATCCCAGGACAGCAGGTACTTGTTCTCAAGCCCATTCAGGAGAACAAATTAATGGCTGCCGGGTCGGGACCGTATCCGGTACTGCGAAAGATGAACAAGTGCAACTATGTTGTACAGGTAGATGCTGAGACAGGGAGAAATAAAGAAATAAGACTTATCACATCAACATGCTGAAGGAGTACATAGCACCGAGTGTGGCGTCGGTGCTGGCCATTTGCAGCCCACCGATGGGGGATCCGGCGAGCAATGCTCTGCCTGATCTCCTCGGGGAGGCTAGGCAGGGAGGTACCATACAGCAGGTGGAGATAGGGACTCAGCTGAGTGTCAGGCAGAGAGCAGATACCAGGGCTATGCTAGAGAAGTATAGGGCTCTGTTTTCAGACAAGCCAGGGAAGACACACATTGCAGAACACCCAGTGCTGACAGGGGATCTGAGTCCTCTGCATAAGCACGCTTATAGAGTGTCAGCAGAGGTGAAGGGCAGTATAGAGAGGGAGGTAGAAGAGATGTTGGCCCTAGGGGCAATTGTACCGTCCCAGAGCCCTTGGGCTTGTCCGGTAGTCCTGGTGCCTAAAAAGGATGGAACCACCCAGTTCTGTGTGGACTACCGGCAGCTCAATGCGGGCACGGTGTCAGATGCCTACCCCATGCCCCGCATGGATGAGTTGTTAGATGAACTCACGGGGGCAAGGTATCTGACGACTATGGATCTCAGTAAAGGGTACTGGCAGATCCCTTTGACCCAAGAGGCTAGAGAGAAGTCTGCATTTATTACCCCAAGTGGCCTCTATGAATTTCTAGTGATGCCATTCGGGATGAAAAATGCACTGGCTACCTTTCAACGCCTGGTCAATCGCTTGCTGGAGGGTATGCAAGGGTTTGCAAGGGCATACTTGGATGACATTGCTGTCTTTAGTAATTCGTGGGACTCATACTTAGTGCATGTAGCTGCGGTGCTAGCCAGGATTAGGGAAGTGGGACTCACGTTGAAACCCACCAAGTGCTTAGTAGGGATGGCAGAGGTATTGTACCTAGGGCACAGAGTGGGTGGCGGGCATCTTAAGCCAGAACCAGCTAAGGTGGAAGCTATAGTACAGTGGCCCGTTCCCAAAACCAAGAAGCAAGTCATGGCTTTCCCAGGCACCGCAGGCTATTACAAAAAGTTTGTCCCTCAGTATAGCGCCATTGCCAAACCCCTGACTGACTTGACCCAGAAGCGACAGCCTGTGCTGGTAGTCTTGTCTCCTGCCTGTGAGGTCTCGTTTCAGGCATTAAAGACTGCACTAGCCAGCGCTCCTATACTTGCTGCTCCAGACTATGCAAAAAAGTTCCTGGTGCAGACTGATGCCTCATGACTTACTAAATTCAAGAGCTGGCAGGTCAGCCCAGCCACCGGATGGGGTGGTCAGGACAGTCCCTGCATCTTGAGTGGGGGAGGTGTGACGGGGAGGAAAGGGTTAATACCTGATTTGCCATGCATTACTGTTGTTGCCCTGTCCCCATTTTTATTCCCCATTTGCAGGCCATTCCCTGTCTGCGAGGTAAAAAGACAAGATGCATTGCTTGCCATACCCTCTAACCGACACATGATGGCAGATCTTAAATGTAAGACAGGAGGTATTTTTTTGTAAGTCCAAGCAGGAATTACTTGGACATCCAGCTGTGATATGGGTGAATGAGCTTCGGTATTTTTATGACCAAGCCTCAAAGGGCTGTAATTATTTTTATGACAGAGCCTCAAAGGCTCCCACAGATTTAGAGTCCCCCTGTCTAAAAGAGTGTCAATTATGAAAAGACCGAGAGACCCATAATGTATACAATACTGGCATACTGATGCACAGCAGATGTCAGGCTAGTGACACCTTTGAGACAGAGACAAGACACTGTGGCCCCAAGTTATGGGTGTAGCCCAGGTACAGTATGCTAAGTGGCCTGAGTGTCAACCTGACCCATGCGCCCTGCCCACCGGACAGCCCTTTTGACCGGTCTTATGAATTGTGGGTCACTTGGCTATTTGTGGGTTTTTTTGTTCCCACGAGGGGATTGGATCCACATGTTAAAGATAGCTTTAGACAGTCTATAACTGTGGCTTCCCAATTATTCCCAGTGTGATTCCTGAATTTTAATCCATGATGTAAAGATGCAAGACTTTGTTCCAGTACAGCAGCAACTAGTCCAGGAGGGAAGGGGTTAACAACCACATAACCACAGGACTTTTATAACCAAGGCTGCATTTCTTGCACTGGCAAGCAAAGGACAATTTATTTCGTTCCAAGGACAATTTATTTCGTTCCCTGATCCCAGTGAGTGTTGTTTTAAGTGTATTCTGCAGATGTCGTGTGTTTGTCTATTAAGGAAATAAATCACAATTTATTTAGCAACTTGTTCTGTTCAATCAAGTACCCAGAAATATAAATGTGTTGATAAAAGTTGGTGTCATCGTGACACTTTCCTATCTAAAAAGATGTCAAACCTTTTTTAGAACAAATTTATTGTATCCGCCATCACAGTCTCCATGGGTAATGAATTCCACATTTTAACTGCCGTTGCTGTAAAGAACCCTTTCCTTTGTTGCTGGTGAAATCTCTTTTCCTCCCACCTAAAGGGATGCCCCCGAGTCCTTTGTACTGCCTATGGCATGAATAGTTAATTTGAAAGCTCCTTGTATTGTCCCCGAATATATTTGTATATAGTTATCATATCCCCTCTTAGACGCCTCTTTTCTAATGTAAATAAATCTAATTTAGCTAGTCTCTCCTCATAAGTTAGATTTTCCATCCCCTTTATTAATTTGGTGCACTCTGCACTCTCTCTAGTTCCATAATGTCTTTTCTTAGGATTGGTGCCCAAAATTGTACTCCATATTCAAGGTGTGGTCTTACTAATGCTTTGTAAAGGGGCATAATTATGTTTACTTCCCTTCCATCCATTGCTCGTTTGATGCAAGCTAAGATCTTGTTTGCCTTTGCAGCTACTGCATGACTTTGGGCACTATTGCTAAGCCTGCTGTCTACAAGCACTCCTAAATCCTTCTCCATCAAGGAATCCCCCAATTTATCCCCATTTAATTTGTAATTCACCTTTTTATTCTTACATCCCAAATGCATAACCTTACATTTATCTGTATTAAACCTCATCTGCCATTTACCTGCCCACGTTTCCAGTCTCTCCAAGTCCTTCTGAAGAGAAATTACATCCTGCTCTGATTCTATTACCTTACACAATTTAGTATCATCAGCAAAGATGGAGACTTTGCTCTCGATGCCAACCTCAAGGTCATTAATAAACAAGTTAAAAAGCAGTGGTCCCAGTACCGATCCCTGAGGTACTCCACTCACGGCTTTAGCCCAACCTGAAAAAGTTCCATTTTTCACAACCCTCTGTTGTCTGTCCTTTAACCAGTTTTTAATCCAGGTGCATATATTATTACGGAGCCCAATTTTCTTTATTTTGTACACCAACCTCTTGTGTGAAACCGTATCAAAAGCCTTTGCAAAATCTAAGTAGACAACATCAACTGCATTACCCTGGTTTAAATTCCTACTTACCTCCTCAAAGAAACAAATAAGGTTAGTTTGGCATGATCTATCCTTCATAAATCAATGCTGACTATTACTAATAATTTTGTTTTCCATTAAGTATTCCTGAATATTATCCCGTATTAAACCTTCAAGTAGTTTCCCCACTATTGAAGTCAGGCTTACAGGTCTGTAATTCATAACAGTGTGATCCAAGGAGGATCAAAAAAGGGTCCCAATTAGTATAGCACTCAATGCCGGAAACAAATGAACTGGATAACAGTGATCCTACAGGAAAATTACCTGTATAGGGAATTAATAGCCCTATATGTACCGATAAGCCCAAAAATAATAAAGTTTTATTAGTTTAAATACTCATTAAAAACACACACATATATCATTCAAACCATTAAAAAAAAACATACAGAAGTGGCTCATACAGACAGTTGTATCTCAGAGAACTGTATAAGTTTTGAACTCTGCTGTCTGCTTAACATCCTATTCAGTTAGACTTCAATGTTCAACCGAGGCAGTAATGTAATCCTATAAATAAATTTAGGTATAGTAGGCTGATTAATATCAAATTATGTCAGTTCAGGCTTATTACTATTTGGTCAGATACATTGTATCACAGATAATAGTCCCTGCAACAATATCAGCAATGTAATTTGTCTGTTAATTCATGCCGCAGGAACAACATCAATACCAGCGTTTATCATAGGCGCTATTAATAGTAATAGAGCGCCCTGAGGAGCGGGAGAGAAAATGCACTGCCAAAATTAGATTTGAGGGTGCAGCTTGGTCGCACCGGATCAAGATTAGATTCAAACACTTGGCTTATTAAGGCAAAATCTATGTTGTCACTAGTAGTAGCCCCTGCAGCAGTAATGGCAATGTAGTGCTTCTGTAAATTGATGCCGTGGGAACAGCATAAATGTCAGTGTTATTTCAAGCGCTAACAGTAAAACCCCTTGTGGAACAGGAGAAAATATGCAATGCCGAGATGCAGTAAAAGTGCTGCTTGATCACGGCGGATCAAGATCAGAGTCAAAGCAAAGACTCCGTGAGTGATACAAGCCTGACTCTTGCGGTGTATAGGATTACAGGATGTCGCCACTTCTGATGACGTCAGCTAGTGACGTCTAATCCCGACGATCGTTTCACGTGTAGCCACGCTTCTTCAGGGGAGGAGGAGACTCATTATGTCAGCCTGAACTGACATAATTTGATATTAATCAGCCTACTATACCTACATTTATTTATAGGATTACATTACTGCCTCGGTTGAACATTGGAGTCTAACTGAATAGGATGTTAAGCAGACAGCAGAGTTCAAAACTTATATAGTTAGTTCTCTGAGATACAACTGTCTGTATGAGCCACTTCTGTATGTTTTTTTTTTAATGATTTGAATGATATATGTGTGTGTTTTTAATGAGTATTTAAACTAATAAAACTTTATTATTTTTGGGCTTATCGGTACATATAGGGCTATTAATCCCCTATACAGGTAATTTTCCTGTAGGATCACTGTTATCCAGTTCATTTGTTTCCGGCATTGAGTGCTATACTAATTGGGACCCTTTTTTGATCCTCCTTGGATCACACTGTTATGAATATACTATTCTGTCCCTTATAAGCACCTGCTTATTCTCTGATGTTTATTCTGATGTATATTAACAGATGAGCGGTCTCATCCCCTTTATAGTTTCATAGAGGTCTGTAATTCCCCGGTTGTGATCTAGCTCCCTTTTTAAATATAGGCACCACATCTGCTTTACGCCAATCTTGTGGTACTGGGCCTGTCGAAATGGAGTCCTTGAATATTAAATATAATGGTTTGGCTATTACTGAGCTTAACTTCTTGAGAACTCTTGGATGTATGCCATCGGGGCCAGGTGCCTTATTTACTTTAATTTTTTAAGTCACTTATGAACTTCTTCCTCAGTTAACCAATTGTTTATTAATATGGAGGTTGTGGCTTCCTCCTGCGGCACTACTAGTGAACTTGATTCCTCCCTGGTAAACACAGAGGCAAAGAATGTTTTTAATATATCTGCTTTTTACTTATCTCTATATCTAATAGACAATGATGAAATCATGGTTATTAGTATTTTCAAGTCTTTTATTATTGTTTTGTCTCCAAAAATGGGCGATTTCAGTCTTTGTATGTTCCAGTTACTGATAATAAAGAATGCCATTTAGAGAAGCTATTTAAATACTAGAGCACCTGTAAAATACAATGATATATATATATATATATATATATATATATATATGCAAATATAACTGTATGCTCATCTGCATGTCTTAGGCAGGTCTGCAACCCCGCCTTTCCCCATTATCACCCAGCATACAGCACTTCCACTGCAGCAAGGGATTCTGGGAAATGACATGTAAATGAGCACACAGTGTCACTTTTTGCCTCAATAACCATTTTTAACATGGTTCCCTATAGGCTTAAGCTTGCTATATATATATATATATATATATATATATATATATATATATAGTTGTTTAAATTAGGTGAAAGAGATACACTTCTGATACCTTCAGTACTTGTTTACAGAATAATAAGTGCATGCTTTCTGTCTGACTAGCATCTTTCTCTCTCTGCCTAACTGCTCCCTCTCCTGTCTTCTGCCACACCTGTTCCTTCCTTTCTCACTCTGGCAGACCGGCCCCCTCTTCGCTCTCTCTTTCAGACCCACTCCCACTATTCTAAAATCACAGCCTTGTCAAGCTTTCTCTGCCAGACCCATCAACCGTCCTCTTTCTCAATCAATCAGACAGCACCATGCTCCCTACCAGACTCACCCCTAATCCTCCCTCTATGCCAGCCCTTACCAATTCTCTCTCTGCCAGACCCTCCCCCTAATTTCTCTCTCTGCCAGACCCACCCACACTCCTCTCTATGTATGTATATCTTTATTTATATAGCGCTGACAGTGTATTTAGCGCTTTACAAAGACAATACAGTACAGGGAATTAAAATACAATAAGTGCAACAAAGTCAGAAAATGGGGGGGGGGGGGAGAAATCCCTGACTTGTAGAGCTTATAATCTGGAAGATCTACTTCCTCCTCTCTCTCTCTCTCTGGGCAAAGATTGTGCAATAGGCACTACAGTAGAGCAGAGCAAGAGCCAGGCATAGCTCTCGGGAGGGTGACACACTGAGAGGAAGAGGTGCTGCCAGTGAACAGGATTGCTGTTTGGAACTAGGAGCTGAAAGATCGCGACAGAGGCAGAGTCTCGCGAGACCAATGCATCTTGCTTCTGGGATTCAGTGCAGGATGCCGGATCCACCCACAATGCTCTCTAAATCAGACCCAACCCACTCCTTCCTCTCTATCAGACTTTCCCCCTCTCTGTGCAGATGCACACATTCTCCTGTCTCTGCCAGAACAGCCTTTCCTTTTCTCTGCCAGTCACCTCTCTCTCTGTGCTTGACCCGCACCCTCCTCTCTCTCTGCGAGACCCACTCCCTCCTTTCTCTACCAGACCTGCCCAACCCCCATCTGCCAGAGCTAGCCCACCCTTCTCTCTCTATGCCAGAGCCAGACGTTCCCGTCTCTCTATGCCGAAGCCGGCCCCTCCTGTCTCTCTATGCCAGAGCTGGCCCCTCTTCTCTGTATGACGGAGCCGGCTCCTCCTCTCTGCCAGTCACCTCCCTATCTCTCTGTGCTAGACCTGTACCCTCCTCTCTGCCAGACCCACTTCCTCCTATCTCTACCAGACCCACCCCATCCTTCTTCTCTGCCAGACCCACCCCATCCTTCTTCTCTGCCAGACCCACCCCATCCTCTCTGCCACGCTCTCCCACCCACTCCACTGCCACCCCCCACTCTGCCAAACCCGCCCCTCCACTTGCCAAACCTGCCCCCTCCACTCTGCGAAGCCTGCCCCGCTCCTCTCTGCCAGACCCACCCTCACTCTCTGCCACAGCTACCCCCTTCTCTCTGCCATTCACCACCATTCTGTGCTAGACCCACCATTTTCTCTGCCAGACACACCGTTCTCTCCATCAGACCTGCCCCATCCTTTCTTCCAGACCTGCCGTTCTTTCTGCCAGACCCATCCCGTCCTCACTGCCAAACCAGCCCCCTCCTTTTCTGCAAGACCCACCCCTCTTCTGTCAGACCTACCCCTCCTCTCTGCCACACGTGCCCCTCCTCTCTGCCAGTCCTGCCCCACGCCTCTGCCAGAGCTGCGCCTTCCTCATTCTCTCTGCAAGATCTGCCCCAATTCTGTGCCAGATCCACTGTTTGCCAGACTTGTTACCTCTACAAGATCCATGGCCTCCTTTTTTTTATGCCACACCCAACCCTCCTATTTGTTAGACATGCCCCTTCCTCTTTGCCAGACCTGCCCCCTCCTCTTTGCCATACCTGCCCCCTCCTGTCTTTGCCTGACTTGCTCTCTTTGTCTCTTTGCCCTCCACCAGAACAGCTCCTTCTTCTCCCTCTCGGCCAGGACAACCCCCTCTTATCCTTCTGTTCAGACCCAGCCACACCCCTCTTTGCCTGACCCACCCTCAAACCTCTCTGCTAGACAACCCCCACTCCTCTTCCATACCCTTCTCTCTCTCTAATCATTCTCCAATCCTTCGCTGACAGACCAACTTCACTCCTCTCTGTGCCTGACCTACCCCATCACATCTCTCTGCAGACAGCAGAAAGTCTTACCATGGTAAAAAATAAATGGTAAATATTGATTAGCCTTTTTTTATTACTGTGGTATGTCTATGATACCAGCATATTACCCAACCCTACTCTGAAGAAGCAAATTGTTTTTCACCTGTATGAATCCTCTGGTGTGTGAGGAGGCTGCTCTTCTGTGAAAAGCTTTTCCCACACTCTGTACATGTGAAAGGTTGCTCCCCGGTGTGAAACCTTTCATGTGTGATGAGGTACTGCTTCTGTGAAAAACTTTTTCCACACACTGCACATGTGAAAGGTTTCTCCCCTGTATGAATCCTCTGGTGTGTGAGGAGGTTGCTCTTCCATGAAAACTTTTTTCCACACTCTGTGCATGTGAAAGGTTGCTCCCCTGTGTGAATCCTCTGGTGTGTGAGGAGATACTGCTTCTGTGAAAAGCATTTTCCACATGTTGTACACGTGAAAGGTTTCTCCCCTGTATGAATTCTCTGGTGTGTGAGAAGGTTGCTCTTCCGTAAAAAGCTTTTCCCACACTCTGTACATGTGAAAAGTTTCTCCTGTGTGTGAGTCATCTCATGTTTGAGAAGGCTGCCCTTATCTGTAAAGCTTTTCTCACACACTGTACATGTGAAAGGTTTCTCCCCTGTATGAATTCTCTGGTGATTGACGAGGTTGCTCTTTCCACAGAATTGCTTCCCACACTCCAAACATGTGAATGGTTTCTCCCCTGTGTGAATCATCTGGTGGTTAAGGAGGGTGCTCTTGCCACTAAATTGTTTGCTACACTCAGTACATGTGAAAGGTTTCTCCCCTGTGTGAATCATCTTGTGTCCGAGGAGGCTGCTCTTCCGTGAAAACCTTCTCCCACACTCTGAACATGTGAAAGGTTTCTCCCCTGTATGAATCCTCTGGTGTGTGAAGAGGCTGCTCCGAGTACCAAATTGTTTTCCACACTCTGTACATCTGAAAGGTTTCTCCCCTGTGTGAATCCTTAGGTGTGTGAGGAGGTAATCCTTCTGTGAGAACTTTTTCCCACACTCTGTACATGTGAAAGGTTTCACCCCTGTGTGAATCCTCTCGTGCTTGAGAAGGCTGCTATTCTGTAAAAAGCTTTTCCCACACTCGGCACACGTGAAAGGTCTCTCATCTGTATGACACCTCACGTGTGTGAGGAAGCTGGCCTTGGTACTGAACTGTTTCCCACACTCCGTACAATTTAAATGTCCCTCCACTTTATTAATTATCTGGTGTGAAAGGAGTTTCCCCTTCAGCGAAAAACTTTTCCCAGCGTTTGTAGAGAGTTTCTCACTATTGTAGACACAAGTATGCGTGAGCAGGTCACTATTTAGTGAGAAGCTTTCCCCACACATACAACAGACAAACAGCTGAACACCGTGGCTTCTTCTTGAATCTCTCTCATATCTTTTGCTAGACTCAAATTTGGAGTTAGTTTGTATTGTGTGATGTACATGGCCTTCAAATTCAATATCATGTGGCCCTGGTTCCTTGCACGTGTCCAACATGTGGCAGAAATCATTCGTTTTTGGCACTTCTGGGCAAGGCGTCAACCAGCTTCTGGACATATCAGAGCTCCACTTCTGCTTCTGATTCAGGCAGTTCTCTAACAGAAGTAAACAAAAAAGAAAAACTCAAATGTTTCCAATCTGTAAAATCAAATTATTGAAAGCTACTTACAAATAAAAAAATACTTTACAGCTTGTACATAATTAACAAAATGTTCTCTTTACCCAGATCTTAAAATTGTGGCCCCTGGATATCCAGTGACCCCCAATAACTGTCTCTGCCGCGCTCTCCAATCTAATACCTGTCTACGTTTCTGTGCAACTCCCGCCCCTTCAGCCTTCACCAATCCAGATCTCCACCCATCTTCATGTCACACTTAAAATCTAATCTCTTTATTGAAGCATTTATTTAGCCTGGACCTGTGGCTAAGGCCCCGTTCACACTGCAGACTTCGCGACGCTGTGTGCGCGAGTCCGTGCCTCCATCTGCTGGGGATGTGTGATCATCCGCAACCGACGGAATGATCTGACACAGGGCGACATGCGGGGAGTGGAGAGCGGTGGGGGGGGTGGTTACTGTGTCACGGGCATTGTAAAAACCACAGAAACATAACATAGGTGTGTGTGGCTGGAGAAGGGAGCTGCCGAGTCTCTGGTCAATTTCAGCAGCCAATGCATTGATTGGCTGCTGAAACTGATGTCACGCTGCTGCAGCCGGAGATCACAGATTGAAAAGACTCCACGACTGCAGCAGTGTCGATGCCGCACTTTGCAGCCAATGGTAGTTTCAAGACTGAACACTCCATTGGCCGCCAGGGGTCGGTAACGAACGTGTGAGCACGCGCTCGTCGCAAAGTGTGCAGTGTGAACGGGGTCTAATCCTTGCACGTCTGATGCACCTCCTTGCTCCCTCAAACATGGTTTCTAATGCACATGCATCTATTGTATTCAGTAAGTCTCCTATTGTATTCTGTAAATCTCCCATTTTTCCATTTAGATTGTAAACTCTGTTTAACTTCCTAATTAATGCACTTGTGAAATTATGCAATATTATCTCCCTGTTCTATCTTGGTAATTCTGTAAAGCATTGGTGGGGCTATATAACTAAAAACTATGCATACATACACCTTCTGGAAGACACCATACAGCACACTGACATGAATGATCAGTAAGGAGTTAGTTAGCACTGGAAGGTGTATTATGGTAGACGACTGCTTAGCACATGACACATTCTCTTCTAGTATAGGTGAGGAAATTACTTTGAGAGGGGTTACATCTTTAAATCTGACAAAAATAGATTAATCCAAGATATGGGCTTCTCCAGACTAAGAATAAGTATTTTTATATCATTTTTTATTTAAATACACATTTGAATCCATCAATATTGTTACTGAGACCAACAAGGGTCAGAAGTTAAGAACAAATAATAATTGTTTGTTCTTGTATAGAGCTGCTAGTTTTATGTAGTGCTTTGCAGAGACATTTTGCAGACACAGTCCCTTCCCTGTTGATTTTACAATCTATGTTTTTGGTGCCTGAGGCACAGGGAGAAAAAGTGACTTGCCCAAGATCACAAGGAGTCAACACAGAGAATTGAACCAGGTTCCCGTTGCTTCAGACTCAGTCATTACTCACTGAGCCACTCCATGACTTAGACCAGGGGACCCCGACAAAGGACCTGAGCTCATAGGCAGTATCCCTCTGCGGCTTCAAAAGAGACTGCTGATAGACAGGCCCTTGGCCTTGCAAGGTTTTAAAGGTCATTACGGCCAACTTGAACCAAACACGGAAGATCACTGGAAGCCAATGCACATCGCGTAAAATGGGTGTAATACGCTCAAAGCGAGAAACACATCTCAGCATCCAGGCTGCAGTGCTCTGCACAAGCTGAAGCCTCCGCATCAGGTACACCGGTAGTCTTGCATATAAGGCATTCCCGTAGTCCAACCACATAGACATAAAGGCTAGGACTAGAGGATACCACGGTTATGAACCAGGGACACGGGCAGCGGGTGTACACCATAAATTGTGAGTTGCCCCTAAACACCCTGTCCCATACTCCGGTGTCTTGCCAAACCCATAATCACTTGTTGAGTCTTGTCAGGATTGAGCTCCAGCCAATTCATCTCCATCCATGCTGTCACCTCGTCTAGACACAGTCAGTGTGACAGCCATCCCTGGGCTGCCCTGGAAAGAAACATAGATCTGGGAGTCATCAGCATACTGGTGGCACTTGACACAGTGCTTCTGGATGATATTGACCAGTGGCCCATATATTCACATTGAATAGGAGCGGTGACTGCACCGACCCAAAGGGGAACCGGTCCAACCAGTGACACATGAGACCCTATAGCCACCTGCTTGGTCTGTGTAAGGACGCCACCCACGGCGCCCGCTCCTACACCTACCTCCGCCACCGGGGCGCGCGGCGTCCGGTCCCGTGTTCTCTCCTCCCTTCCTCCATCTGCTCTCGCACATGCGTGCCGCCGGGGCAGACCCCCTGCGCGCGCCGACTGCTCCCGCCTCCCCTTCCGTCGCGCGCACGCTACTATATCCATCTCCACTGCCACCAATGTACTTGTTCCTCCCACACCTGCCCTACATCCTGCCTCAGCCTATCAGCGCTCTACCGTCATCTGACCTCACTGCTGGTAGTTCCCATTGGCTCCTATCAGTATTTAGTGCTACCAGCCCAGAGCTGATTGCTGAGCATAGTCAGTCTCTGGTTGTGCTTGCTACAAGCTACTTCGCAGTCTGCTCTTGTATTCCGTTACAGACCCATGCTTGAATCTGGACTCCCGACCTCTGGCAGCCTCGAACCCCGGCTCGCCCTACGGACTTCTACCTTCTCCTCTCCTCGGCTTTGGACTTCGACTACTCTTGATCTCTCCGACCCTGACTCCGGCAAGTACCTTTATGATTCTACACTCTCCTGCCCCGACCCAGGCTATCCACACTACTCTGCTTACCGGATCCGCTCACGCGGCTGTAGGGCGGTGGTTTTCCTGTTTCCCCACCTCGGCCTCGCGGTCCAGTCCGGTTTGTGGTAAGCACTCCTATAGTCCCGTGACATTATGCTCAGCCCAACAGACCTGGACTCCGCCGAGGTGGGTCGACGCTTAAACGAACACGATGGCCTGTTCAAAGAAGTAGAGACTTGTCTCTCTCAAAATAACCAGCGAATGGAACTACTCCAAAGCTCCTTAGACACCATTTCGGAATAACTCAAATCTCTTCTGTCCTCTCCTGATACCGCTGCCGCTCCCCCTGCTCCTATCTTCTCCCCGCCGGTACCTCAAACTGCACCTTCTGAACCTCGCCTACACACTCCCAATCGCTATGCGGGAGATCCTTCAGCATGTCGTGGCTTTCTGGGGCAGTGTTCCATCCAATTTGAGCTTCTACCCTCTCATTTTCCTTCTCCCTGTTCCAAGGTCGCGTACATTATCTCGCTGTTGATCGACGATGCCTTGGCCTGGGCTACACCCATATGGGAGCGACGGCCGGATCTGACCTCCAACCTGAAACAATCTCCTCACCGGGGAGGAGGTAGAGCAGCGGGCACGGCCATGCAGCAATAAAGCGAAGGCTGGACTGTGCTGTGAAATCCTTTATTGATGCTTGGATAAAAAAGTGGAGGGATGGCACCCCCCGCACCTTTCTCTTTGAGAAAGCCCCAGCATGGGAGAAACGCGTTAGAGGTGCGGGGGGTGCCATCCCTCCACTTTTTTATCCATGCATCAATAAAGAATTTCACAGCACAGTCCAGCCTTCGCTTTATTGCTGCACGGCAGTGCCCGCTGCTCTACCTCCTCCCCGGTGAGGAGATTGTTCCTGTATCTTCACATCAGCTGGAGCACGCCAAGTACAGATAAAGAAAAGAGACCGGAGGAGTTAAAGGACACAGTGAGTGATTTCTTTCATTGTTGGAGCTTCCCCAGGTGATGTGTTTGATACATTGAAGTGGGACTAATGTATGGGGTCTGGGTGGGTCTTAGGACTTCTCCCAGACAACCCTTCACAGTCCCCACGAGACAACATCCCTAATAGGGGTTATTTATCATTCAGCTCCCTTACTCCTGTCTCCATCCGGACAAGCAGCGTTTTTATCATTGTTGTGGACTGCTATATACTCTGAGCACTGGTTAACTTAGGGGGTCATACACCTCTATTTTTCTCCAATGACCTCCAACCTGGACCGATTCTATGCTGAATTCCGGAGGGTGTTTGATACACCCGGTAGGAGGTTAACAGCCGCATTTTCTCTCCTCAATGTAATGCAGGTAAATCGCTCTGTGGCTCGCTATGCACTTGAATTCCGCACTATTGCGGCAGAAACAAGGTGGAATGACGAAGCGCTCGCTGCAGTGTTCTGGCAGGGCTTAAATGACTCCCTCAAAGACGAACTGGCGCCCTGGAGCGACCTACAGCATTGGAGGAACTCATCGCGCTCTGTATCCGTATGGATCAGCGGCTCCAGGAGCGAAGAGCAGAGAAAGGAAAGCGTCAAAAAGGTATCCAACCCACTTCCTTCCCACATACAGCTCCAGGGGAGTCCGCCACCGTATCCACTGAAGAACCCATGCAGATGGGTGGGACTCGCCTCTCGTTGACAGACTACGCCGGCGTCGGGCGGGCCTCTTCCTTCACTGCGGAAATAGTGGACACCTGGTGAGTAGCTGTCCGTCCAAGTCGGGAAACGCCAGCCCCCAGTTAGTACTGGGAGAACTACACTGGGTATGGTAACCTCTCCTTCCTCTCCCAAACTACCATCCAAGATACTCCTTCCTATAACCCTATCAGGAGGCTTCGGGGACATCACCACACAGGCCTTCCTAGACTCCGGTTCTGGTGGAAACTTTGTCGATCAGGGTTTTGCTGAGAAGAACCAGATTCCTCTGATAGCCAAGGATCGGCCTGTGGACCTTGAAGTCATTGACGGTAGGCCTTTGCTGTCCGCATTCATTTCACAGCAGACCATTCCCCTCCGTCTCAAGATGACTGGTCACCATTCCGAACATATTCAGTTGGATGCCATTCACACGCCGGCTGTAGACGTGATATTGGGTCTTCCATGGCTCCAACACCATAACTCCCAGATCGACTGGCTCCGGTCACAACCCATCACCTGGAGAGACCGGTGTCGAGACATTTGTCAGGATCCGCCTAAGGCTCTAGTAGGTGCCACACGTCCAGAATCTAAGAATTCCCTCCTTCCGGACTGTAACAGGGGAGTTATCCCTGTTCAAGTAATGTGCCTCTAATCTAGCAGTGTGGTGGTTAACTGCTGGTAGTCAATTAACAAACACCACCTGCCTGATTAGATTGCTTACAAAAGCCTGTCTTGTGAGACAGGAAGTGACTCCTTAGCTCTGACTGAGAGCTGAACTTTGGAGACAGAGCAGTGTTCTTGAGTCTCCCAGGAGAGACTGACCAAGAGAACACATATCTCTGGAGCTGACCGGTCTTGAGCTCTGCACAGCATAGCTGATTGCAAGACACCAAATAAGACTTCTAAACCTGGATGCTGATTTTCTGTGCACGCACGGGTGCGGTTCCAGGAGAGCAGAGAAGCTTATTCTACAGCAGCTAACAGATAAGACTTTCATTATTAAGAGACTGCTTATATCTGCTTATTTCGTGCCATATGTTTTTTGGCTGCGAGACATGCTTGACTTAGGGAGTTGTGAATTGCATGGTATTTTCACTAGAGATACTCCCAAGTGAATAGAAGCTTTGTTCCCCCCCCCTGTGTTTGGATGATTTCCTGATAAAAAGGAAAAGGCACAATAAAGCCTTATTATAATTTCACCTTATAAAGTCTCCAATTGTGTACCTTTGTGACACCTACTGGGAGTTCAGAGACGTCTTCGACAAAATTCAGGCAGAGGAATTACCACCCCATCGCGCCTACGATTGCCCGATCGATCTTCTTCCTGGCGCGATTCCCCCCAGAGGTTGTACCTACCCGCTTTCCCACCCCCCCCCCCTGAGACCAAGGCAATAAAACTTTACATACAGAGAACCTCCAGAGAGGCTTCATTCGTAAGTCTTCTTCTCCGGCAGGAGCAGGCTTCTTTTTTGTAGAGAAAAAGGATGGCACACTCCGCCCTTGTATTGATTATCGTGGCTTCAACAAGGTGACTCAAGAATCGGTATCCACTTCCCTTGATTGCCAAACTTTGACAGGTTACAAGGCGTCACTATCTTCTCCAAGCTGGATCTCCGGGGAGCCTACAACTTGATTTGGATTCGTAAGGGAGATGAGTGGAAGACGGCCTTCAACACGCGGGGTGGGCACTATTAGTACCTCGTGATGCCCTTTGGTCTCTGCAACGCGCCAGCCATCTTCCAGGATTTCGTTAACGTTTTCTTCAGAGATCTCCTGGATCAACACATGGTGGTCTACCTAGACGACATCCTTATATTCTCCCAGAACAACCCGGAACATACTCGGCACGTCAAACAAGTACTTCAGAGGTTGCAGGAGAACCGTTTGTTCGCCAAACTTGAAAAATGCCAGTTCCACCAGTCATCCACGTCATTCTTGGGATACATAATCTCAGACACTGGACTCGCAATGGACCCTACCAAGGTGAAAGCCGTCTTGGATTGACCCTGGCCCCTCTCCCTGAAAGCGGTACAGAGGTTCTTAGGCTTTGCCAATTATTACCGCAGGTTCATAAAGAATTTTTCCACTTTGGTCGCACCCATCACAGCCCTCACTCAGAAGTGCGCCAACCCCGCACTGTGGTCCCCTGAGGCCATCATGACTTTTCAGGTTCTCAAGGAAGCCTTTGTCACAGCACCCATCTTAGTGCATCCTGATCCGGAACAACCCTTCTCTCGAGGTGGATGCTTCGGACATAGGGGCAGGGGCGATCTTATCCCAAAGAAAGAACCCACAGGCCAGATTGCATCCCTGTGCATTCTTTTCTAAGAAGTTCTCCGCAGCAGAACGGAATTATGACGTGGGTAACCGTGAGCTCCTCGCGATCAAGATGGCCTTGGAGGAGTGGCGTCACCTGCTGGAGGGCGCCGAGTACCCCGTCACCATCCTTACGGACCATAAAAACCTCATATATTGAGACTGCCTGCCGTCTGAGTGCCCGGCAGGCACGTTGGTCCCTCTTCTTCACCCGGTTCAACTTCCTTATTTCATACCTCCCAGGTTCTAAAAATATTAAAGCGGACGCACGGTCTCGTCAATTCTCAGTAGAAGATAAAACCGAGGACCACCAAGAGACTATCCTTCCTCCTAAATGTGTCCTGTCGGCCAATACCTTTGAAGCACTGATGGAGATCACCAAGGTTCAAGATCAGATTCCTCAGGGTCTCAGGGTGCCAGTTGGATGACTCTTCACACCCCCTACCTTCCACCAGAAGGTAATGCAATGGGGGCACGCGGCCAAGACGGCAGGTCATCCAGAGATCAAAAGGACTATCGACCTCTTGCAACGAACCTTCTGGTGTCCAGGCATGCGCAAGGACATTCAGCATTTCCCACCTGCGCATAAAACAAGATACCACGGAATAAACCTCCAGGACTCCTGCAACACCTTCCCATTCCCGATCGATCATGGGAACATCTCTCGATGGACTTTATTGTCGACCTCCCCAAATCTAAGGGTATTGACACGATACTAGTAGTGGTCGACCGCTTTTCTAAACAAGAGCACTTTATCCCACTCAAATGTCTACCTGGCGCCCCTAAATTTGCCGAGGTATTTGTGAGGGAGGTCTTCAGGCTCCATGGGTCACCCCAAACCGTAGTCTCTGATCGTGGGTCGCAATTTGTCTTGGGAAACTGGAGGGCCTTCTGTAAAAAACTTAACATGGCGCTTCACTTCTCCTCTGGATACCACCCACAGACCAATGGTCAAACTGAACGAACCAATCAGTCCCTGGAGCAGTTCCTTCGTTGTTTCATATCTGACTCTCAGGACAATTGGCTCGACCTACCCCCATGGGCAGAATTCGCTCATAATAATCTCAGGAATGAGTCCACACTACAGTCTCTATTTTTTTCTAATTATGGCTTTCATCCCTCCACCCTTACTCAGTCTGGACCTAATACTGGAGTTCCGGCCGCAGAAGAGAGGATTCGGGATCTTCAAGCTTCCTGGTCTAGGATTCAGGAGAATCTCAGACGGGCCACGGATATGCAGAAGAGACAGGCTGATCGCCATCGTCAGAAACAACCCAATTATGCCCCGGGTCGGAAGGTATGGCTATCCACAAAGAACATACGGTTAAAAGTCACATCCCCGAAGCTGGCACCCCGATTTATCGGTCCATTCTCTATATTGGAGAAGATTAATCCGGTTACCTACCGACTGAGACTGCCTGCAACTATGAAGATTCCCTCTACCTTTCATTGCTCTCTATTAAAGCCATTCATACCCAATCCTCAGATCCGACACGGCACAAGAAGAGTTTGAGGTACAGTCCATCTTGGATTCTCGTATCTCAAGAGAAGGTCTCCAATATTTGGTACATTGTGTCATATTCTCTAGCCTGCTGTACCTATGCTTCGCCACCGGGACTGCTGCCACTCTAATGTCTTGTTATAGCCTGCAGTACCTAAACTTGTCCACCGGGATTGCTGCTGCTAAACTAGGAACATTCCAGAACCTGTTACCTGACACCTCTGCACCTGTGCTCCACCTCTCAGCCTGCCTATATAAACCTCCCTTTCCTGTTCCTCCTTGCCTGTTTATACTGGTTCCTTAGCACCTGCAAGGTTCTTGTGTTTACTGCTGTGTTAGCTTTTGCTATCATCCTGTTCCAGTTTCCTCGTTGCCGACCTCTGCTTGTTTCCTGACTTCGCTACCTGCCGCCTGCCTCGGACCCCTGCTTGTTACCGGACTTCGCTACCTGCCACCTGCCTTGGATCTCTGCTTGTGACCCCTACTTCGCTCCCTGCTGTTCCTGCCACTGGGATCCACTTCAGCCGAAGTTCAATCCTTGACAGAATAAACAGGCCCCTACCATGGATTCCGCTGGAACAGACCCGACTCAGGCTCAGTCACTCCATGACTTGCAACATATCATGGTTGGTTACCAGGAACAACAAAGACACGTGTTTAATCGTCTTGGCCGCTTAGAAGAAAAAGCCGCCACTGCGGAAGCTGAGAATCGTGAACTACGTGCAGCCTTAATCACCTTGTCTGGTCAAAACACTGTGACTGTGCAAACCGCACCCCGTGTAACCCTTCCGGAAAAATTTGGAGGAAAAAGACAATCTTTTCGGGATTTCCTTAATCAATGCAGACATGTGTTCAAGCTTCAGCCTACCATCTATAATACCAACGAAGCCCGGGTTGGATTGATCATAACCCTGCTCAAGGATGAGGCCCTTGCTTGGGTCTCCCCTATGTTAGAACAGGATAGCCCACTACTAAGGGACCTGGAGGAGTTCATCGATGCCATGAGTCTTATTTTTGATGACCCAAATCGTAGTGCAACCGCTGAGGCAACTCTGAACAATCTTCGTCAAGGAAGACGCTCGGCAGCTGAGTACGCCGCTGAATTCCGCAGATGGGTTAACGATACTGAGTGGAATGAGGCCGCGCAGAAATATCATTTTCGGCAGGGTCTCTCGGAGCAAGTTAAAGACGAACTAGCCCGGGTGGAGACCCCAGAGAGATTTCAGGACTTTGTCCGTTTATGCATCCAAATTGATCGTAGGCTTACGGAAAGACGATTGGAGAGACAGGGGTTCATGCCAAGCACCCCCGGGTTTAGAGATGTCAGTACCCCAAGACGTTCCAGGGAGACGGAGGAGGAGCCGATGCAAGTAAATACACTGCGGGGACCCATCTCAACCGGGGAAAGGAATAGACGCCGAACAGAAGATCTCTGTTTATATTGCGGAAACGATGGGCACTATCTCGCTGATTGCCCAAACAAGTCCAGGCGGTCTTCTTTCCAGAGCCCTAGAAGAAATCAGCTGCACGCTATTTCAAAAACTGTTCTCTCTGCTTCTCAAAGGAAAGATAACCCTCCTTCGCTACACCCTCACCTCCTGGTTCCTATTATCATCGAGGAAGGAACACATCGTTTTTCAACCACAGTAATGGTCGACTCAGGGGCGGCAGGGAATTTTATGGACATAGAATTCGCCAAGAACAATTCGGTATCATTTGTAGCCAAGGAATCGCCAGAAAGGATGGAAGTCGTTGACGGTTCTCCCTTGAGCTCTGGACCTGTTACCCATGAAACCAGAAACTTAACACTAATCATGGAGCCCAATCACCAGGAGAAGATTTCATTTGGTCTCATTCCATCACCTTTGTTTCCAGTGATTCTGGGAATTCCATGGCTCATGATCCATAACCCACTAATCGACTGGAAGACCAAGACACTCACGTTTCCCTCGGAGCACTGTCAGCTAGCCTGTCTACCTAAAACTCCTATACCAGAGTGTGTAGGAATACATAAGATTTCCTCGTCTCAAGAAAATCTTCTGCCGGCTCCTTACTCTGAGTTTTTAGATGTGTGTGACAAGAAGAACGCGGATACGCTTCCCCCACATCGCTCTTATGACTGTCCCATTGAATTATTACCGGGTGCTGCTATTCCGTTTGGAAGAATTTATTCCCTCTCAGAACCGGAATTGAAGGTCCTCAATGACTACCTACAAGAGAACCTATCAAAGGGTTTTATCAGACCCTCTACTTCTCCAGCAGGCGCTGCGCTCTTCTTCGTGGGAAAAAAAGACGGTTCTCTACGCCCCTGCATTGACTATCGGGAACTAAATAAGATAACGGTGAAGAACAGGTACCCATTACCTCTGATTCCTGAACTATTGGAAAGAATTCGGTCAGCCAAGATCTTTACCAAATTAGATCTCAGAGGAGCGTATAATTTGGTCCGCATTCGACCCGGTGACGAATGGAAAACAGCCTTCCGAACCCGTTATGGGCACTATGAATATCTGGTGATGCCTTTCGGACTCTGTAATGCCCCTGCTACCTTCCAGCATTTAATCAATGATGTCCTCCGAGAGTTATTGGACCAATTCGTAGTGGCATACCTGGATGACATCCTAGTCTTCTCAGATAACATCATGGATCACCAGAGACATGTCCGAATTGTCCTTGAGCGTCTCCGTAAGTACAATTTATACATCAAGTTAGAAAAATGCGAATTCGAAAAAACCAGCATGCAATTTCTCGGTTACATCATCTCTCCCGAGGGTTTGAGTATGGACCCAGGCAAGATTCAAGCTGTGGTGGAATGGCCAATCCCTCGGAATGAAAAGGACATTCAGAGATTTGTGGGTTTTGCCAATTTCTATAGACGTTTTATTAAAAATTTCTCTGGCATTATTGCCCCAATCACCCAACTCACACGGAAGGAATTCCCCTTCAAATGGTCTCCTAAAGCGGATGCGGCATTCGAACAATTGAAGTCACTCTTCACATCTGCCCCTATCCTCATCCATCCAAATCCAGAATTACCATTCATCTTGGAAGTGGATGCATCCGACTCCGCTGTTGGTGCCATTCTGTCACAAAGACTTGGACCCAAGATGCTCCTTCATCCATGTGCTTTTTATTCATACCAAATGTCAACAGCTGAACGAAATTATGACATCGGAAACAAGGAACTCTTGGCTATAAAAGCTGCATTCTCTGAGTGGAGACATCTACTGGAGGGGGCAAATCATCCAATTACGGTCTTTACGGATCATAGGAACTTAGAATTCATTCGATCCGCAAAGAGACTGTCTGCGCGACAAGCCAGATGGGCTCTCTTCTTTGCAAGATTTCAGTTCCACATTTCATACCGCCCTGGCTCCAAGAATGGGAAAGCCGACGCCTTGTCACGGTCCTTTTCGAATCCTAGCTCAGACAAAGAGCAAGAAGAAACTATTCTTCCAAAAAGAAATTTTTTGGGCGTCACATTCTCTGCCGATCTCCTCACACGAATAAAGGGAGCCTACTCAAATGACACTTTTCTTAAAAACCCTCCTCCGGAAGCAGAACTATTTCTATGTGATGGTCTCTGGAACTGTAATGATCGTCTGTTCGTTCCTAAGGAGGTAAGATTAGAGGTGCTCCAATTAATGCACGACTCCCGACCCGCGGGTCACCCAGGTGTCCTCAAGACACAGGAACTGTTGTCTCGCTCTTTTTGGTGGCCTAAATTAGCACAAGATGTTAAAGACTATGTCCTCTCCTGTGAAACTTGTGCTAGGACCAAGACCCCTCGAGCATCACCCGTGGGTTTACTGCAGCCTCTTCCGGTTCCAACTCGTCCTTGCGGGTCCATATCAATGGATTTTATTGTTGACCTGCCACGATCAAATGGACATAATACCATCCTGGTAGTGGTGGATCGACTTACAAAGATGGCTCACTTCATTGCAGCACAGAATCTTCCTTCTGCAGACCAGACAGCCAAGTTGATTGTGAAAGAGGTGTTTCGGCTTCACGGGGCTCCTGATGAGATCATATCCGATAGAGGGGTACAATTCACTTCAAAATTTTGGAGGACCTTCTGTTCCTCTCTAGGAATTCGTTTAAATTTATCGTCTGGCTATCATCCACAATCCAATGGCCAAACAGAAAGGACCAATCAGACTTTGGAACAATACTTACGATGTTTTGTTTGTCATCTCCAGGATGACTGGATTGATTTCCTACCATTAGCTGAGTTTTCATACAACAACTCACATCATTCATCGACTCAGAAGAGCCCCTTTTTCTCAAATTATGGATTTCATCCAACCTTTATTCCTCGTTTTCCATCTTCGGGCCCCATTCCGGCAGTTACAGAGAAACTGGAGACTCTGCGAGACATCCAGGAGACCCTCAAAGAGACGCTTCGTGAGACTCAAGTTAAGTACAAAAGAGCAGCAGACCAACACCGCAGACCCTCCCCAGAATTTCAAGTCGGGGATAAAGTCTGGCTTTCTACAAAAAATCTACGTCTAAAGGTTCCAACCATTAAATTGGGCCAAAAATACATCGGGCCTTTTCGCATCTCAGCACTAATAAATCCAGTGTCCTTCAGATTAGAGCTTCCTGAGACCATCAAAATACACCCTGTGTTTCACTCTTCTCTGCTGAAACCTTTCCGTGAGAACCCATTTCCTGGACGGAGACTTCCTCCCCCTGAACCCATCCTCGTGGATAACGAAGAGGAATTCATTGTGGAAAGAATTTTGGATTCCAGGTTACACCGAGGGAAACTACAGTACCTGGTTCACTGGGGGGGGCTATGGCCCAGAGGAGAGGTCTTGGGAACCCAAAGATTTTGTACATGCTCCGCGACTAGTCAAAGCTTTCCACCGACGATATCCAGACAAGCCTAGCAAGGATCGTCCGGAGAACGCTCTTGGGAGGGGGGAGTAATGTCATATTCTCTAGCCTGCTGTACCTATGCTTCGCCACCGGGACTGCTGCCACTCTAATGTCTTGTTATAGCCTGCAGTACCTAAACTTGTCCACCGGGATTGCTGCTGCTAAACTAGGAACATTCCAGAACCTGTTACCTGACACCTCTGCACCTGTGCTCCACCTCTCAGCCTGCCTATATAAACCTCCCTTTCCTGTTCCTCCTTGCCTGTTTATACTGGTTCCTTAGCACCTGCAAGGTTCTTGTGTTTACTGCTGTGTTAGCTTTTGCTATCATCCTGTTCCAGTTTCCTCGTTGCCGACCTCTGCTTGTTTCCTGACTTCGCTACCTGCCGCCTGCCTCGGACCCCTGCTTGTTACCGGACTTCGCTACCTGCCACCTGCCTTGGATCTCTGCTTGTGACCCCTACTTCGCTCCCTGCTGTTCCTGCCACTGGGATCCACTTCAGCCGAAGTTCAATCCTTGACACATTGGAGGGGTTTTGGACCCGAAGAGAGGGCATGGATTCCGCAAGACCAGGTACACGCTCCCAGGCTGGTCCGGGCATTTCATCTAAAATTTCCTCTTAAGCCTGGTATGGATGGTCCGGAGGCCGACCCGGAAGGGGGGGGCACTGTAAGGACACCACCCACGGCACCCGCTCCTACACCTACCTCCGCCGCCGGGGCGCGCGGCGTCCGGTCCCGTGTTCTCTCCTCCCTTTCTCCATCTGCTCTCGCACATGCGCGCCGCCGGGGCAGACCCCCGCGCGCACCGACTGCTTCAACCTACCTTCCTGGCTTGCTCCCGCCACCCCTTCCATCGCGCGCGAACGCTACTATGTCCACCTCTACTGCCGCCAATGTACTTGTTCCTCCCACACCTGCCCTGCATCCTGCCTCAGCCTATCAGCGCTCTACCGTCATCTGACCTCACTGCTGGTAGTTCCCATTGGCTCCTATCAGTATTTAGTGCTACCAGCCCAGAGCTGATTGCTGAGCATAGTCAGTCTCTGGTTGTGCTTGCTACAAGCTACTTCGCAGTCTGCTCTTGTATTCCGTTACAGACCCTTGCTTGAATCTGGACTCCCGACCTCTGGCACCCTCGAACCCCGGCTCGCCCTACGGACTTCTACCTTCTCCTCGACCTTGGCTTTGGACTTCGACTACTCTTGATCTCTCCGACCCTGACTCCGGCAAGTACCTCTACGATTCTACACTCTCCTGCCCTGACCCAGGCTATCCACACTACTCTGCTTACTGGACCTGCTCACGCGGCTGTAGGGCGGTGGTTTTCCTGTATCCCCACGTAGGCCTCGCGGTCCAGTCCGGTTTGTGGTAAGCACTCCTATAGTCCCGTGACAGTCTGGCCCTGCAGGAATGAGGCAATCCCATTGTAATGCGGCCCCACCGATACCAGCTAAGTCCCTCAATCAGTGCAGCAGCACCCCATAATCAATTGTGTTGAAGGCTGCTGAGTGGTTCAAAATTACAAGGGCAGATATACAGCCCTTGTCCATGGCCATCAATAAGTCACCAGCCAAACAGACCAGGACCAACTCAGTTCCATGACCGGCTCTAAAGCCAGACTACATGGGGTCAAGGAAGCCGCCTTTTCCAGACAATCTTCTGTACTACTGTACTAACAAAAGGCCTATCCTTTTCACCCACGGGCTAGCTTTGATATCCTTGATATTTTCAAAAATCTAAATCTATTTGTGAGGAAAATACTGCCCCATAAGGACACGGTCCCAGTGTGCACTGTAGCACGTGCACAGCGCTTCACAGCGATCTAGGAGAAGTTTGTGACATGGGGGGTGTGTGACTGGGGTTTTCCAGGGGCGTGGCCATGACCTCACGTGGCTGGTTCGCCCTCATTGGTTGGACCGCCATCGGGTGCATGGCCACCCCCCCGTCGCCACTTGTAAATACAATTTTCTTGTATTTACAAAAACTCGTCGCATAGCGCGGCTGCTAAATGCGCGCCAAGGTAAGTACTGGGCCCAGTCTGATTGGGGGCGGTGCTTGTATGCACAGCGCACGCCTGTAGAAGGTACTGGGGCTGCAGCCTAAGTTCTTTGCCAGAAAAGATTTAATTACCCTCAAACAACTAGGTCCCAATATGAACATATGAACAGTAACCGAGGGATCACAAAGTCCCTTATACACTGAACTCTATAGACAAAATTGAAGGGACAAAATGCAAATGTGGAGATGCTAATGTCTACATGTTGGCCGAGTAAACACAAATGCTCAATCAATGTATAGAAAGCACCGGATGATCAGTTCGGAGGCACTCCATAAAAATAGAAAATAAAGTTTTAGTAATACACGGAAACAACGAAAAACATGAATAAAAATATAGTGCAAATGATAATAATAATAAAATCCCCAGAGAAGAGACGGATAGTCAAATCATATGGTAATAGTAATTATATGGTTATATATATATATATTGTGATAGTCACCATCTCTGTATGCTGTAGTGCAGGTTGTGTGTTTTCCAGCATGCAGACAGTTAAATTCCTCCTAGAGAGGCTAGCTGCACCTGTAGCTAATTAGCATACAGAACCCTGAAGCAACATGGGTTTTAAGAAGCAGGTAGGCAGCTGCTTGCACAGAGGGGGAGACTTTTCCCCAACCATGATGAGACCGGTTGTTCTGGCTACCTGTTCCAAAACCTGCAGAGACCGGGTAAGAGGCTGGGGTGCTGCCCAGAAGGGTTTGCCTGGGACATGCAGCCCTGCGGTTGTGAGCCATGGGGAATCAATCAGCCTGGACTCTTCCCCCTTATCCCAGTCAGGAGAGAACTGGGAGCCAGCAGGTAAAACTACCTGCATATGACGGTTTAATATATTGTAGTTGGTAAGGGGCTTAGCCCTCCAGTCGGCAGTTAGGGACTAACAACGGTGTTAGTTTGCGCTCTAAGAGGAGCTATGCATTTTGTGGTTGTTTTGTTTTATCCCCTGTAAATAAAACCCTGTTAAACTTGAGTTTCCTGCTTTGAATATGGGACAAAAGACCCCACGTGACTGAGGCATCACCACACACACACACACACACACCTCAAACACCTGTTTCTAATAGCAATCACAGGTGAAGGTTCCCAATCAGTTTGAACTTTTAAAAGTGCATAGGTGCATAAAAACAACAAACTACTTTAATTCCAAAAAATGATAACACGATACATATTAGATAAAATGCACATTGTTATATGAAAATGAAAATAAATAAAAATGATAGATAAATACACACTATAATGGGTAATATATAGAACACTCATTCAGCATGTACAACCTGCTGAAACAATGTGTTAAAAATGTACAAATATAAATATTTAAATACAACAAATTGATATATGTATTTTGAATGCTTTTTTCTATCTGTATCAGTTTAAGTTTGAATGTGTGAAGGGTTAATCACACTGACGCCATCACATGCTTATTATTGTTGTTTACTGCAATATATACAGCCATACCCCGCATTAGCGTACGCAATGGGACCGGAGCATGTATGTAAAGCGAAAATGTACTTAAAGTGAAGCACTACCTTTTCCCACTTATCGATGCATGTACTGTACTGCAATCGTCATATACGTGCATAACTGATGTAAATAACATATTTGTAACAGGCTCTACAGTCTCCCCGCTTGAGCACAGCTTCGGTACAGGTAGGGAGCACTGATCGAGCCAATCCGGTAGAGTAAAACTGAAAAGCTACTCACAAGACGGCTCTAGGACACAGGCAATGACGAAGTGTTTGATACACGAAACGCGTTGGACTGAATGAGAGCGCATTCCCCTTACATCAAAAGAGGTTTTATATTGCCTTTATTGCCTTTGTACTTGTTTTCCACATTACGGTTCAGGACTGTTTATTTGGGACTTTTTCACTCGCATACCACTCATACACACGCGGTCTGTGTTTGTGCCTGGTGACGCTTGGCACCGCTTGATGACGTCACTGGCGAGCGTCCTGTGATCCAGCGCTGTGGACCGGAGAGGAGCGTGTACCCGCGGCGGTGACTACATCGGTTACACCTGACCTAGCTGGGACAGAGGGAATCCCCCTCTGTGGTGAGCCAAGTGGGCACTGTGGACCGGAGAGGAGCGTGTGCTTGTGGTGGTGATCACATCGGCTGCACCTGACCCAGCAGGGACAGAGGGAAGCCCCCTCTGCGGTGAGATAAGCCAGTGTTAAAACCGGAGAGGAGTGTGTACCCATGGCGGCGACTTCATCAGCTACACCTGATCCAGAGGGAATCCCCTGCTGTGGAGAAGAGCTGTTTCTGGTGACCCCCATCTGAGCACAGAGTGGTAACATGTCCCCAACATGTCCTGCCTGATTTTATTTTATTGATGTACGTGCAATACTCACCTGATTATTAATACAATATTGTTATTTATACTACACAATGAGGTTTTTTTGCGCTGTCTTTTTTCTGTTTTTGCAAAAGCACCAAACATAGGCCAAAGGTTGGCTCCAAGTTGTCAACTTAAACTTCACGGCCATCAAAATAAAAATGCTATCAAAGGTTACTATACATGTAACACATGTACAGCATGTAAATTTAGCTCCAAACAATTATCTTTCACCTCAACTAAAACATCAAAGTCATACATTATTCAACAGCATATCACATGTAATAGCACTAATATTATTTACCTCCTTGAATGTCCTTGTGGTCTGCAGTATGTGGGTATGACCACCAAACCTATTAAACGTCGGTTTTACGAACATATTTACAACATTAAAAGGGGTCTAGATTCACATAGCGTATCGAGCCATTTTCTCCAGGTGCACGGTAAAGATCCTAGAGGTCTAAAGTGTGTAGCGATAGAGGCTGTTATGCCCAACTGGCATGGAGGGGATAAGATAAGTGTGTTAGGAAAGAGAGAATCCTTTTGGATTTACGAATTGCAAACTCTAGCACCATCTTGATTAAATATAGAATTTGACCTGAAGCCATTCCTTCTTGATGGATGAAACATCTATTCCCTTGAGCTGATAAGACATACCATCACTGTTTTAAAATAGGTTTATCACCTGTGGTTTATTCTAGGTCATGTAATTGATATTAGGGTCTAGCATTTATTGATACACTTCACCTATAATCAATTATCTAATATGATTGTACGGATGCACATATTTATGTATAAGTAGTTTATTAATTAGATATTAATCACCTATTACTCAATGATTTATGATCCATCATATTTTATATATTAATCACTATATCTTATACATCCCTCATATGCACTATAGTTTTCACATAATTATATACATTCTATTTTCCTTTCTATTATAATATCTTCTCACTGTCTATTCACATTTATTATTACATTTCACACTCTCACATTCATCACTTTATTAGATATTATGCGCCACACATCACGTAGTTATACGTACACTTTATTTGGTTTATTGACATACCCAGCTAAATACTACCATGTATTGTAATTATCAACTGGGGGGTATGATTATGTTAGGGTCACGTTCTGCTCAACATACTTCTCACTTATTCCATTTTTTGGCTATTTTTAGATATGACCAGTAGGGTCATTCATTGTCATTTATTGCTCTGTATGACTTAATGAGATCATGTTATCACATTATATGGCTAACGTGTTTATATAAGGGATCGTGAATACATTTGCATTATATAACATTGAATTATTCATCATATCTCATTCACTGTTTTTTGTCTCTTGTTTATTGTTTTTATTTCCTCTTTTTGTCATGTATTTGGTGTGTTGTAATGTATTGTTTAACGTTGAGTGTCCCAGTCCTTCCATCTGCGCATGACCATTCTTGCAACGGTGCACTGTCTTTTTAAACTGGAACTACATATACCGGGACTTACAGGGACAACTTTTTTATTACGTTTACCCCTGAGGAAGAAAGCAGTACTTTCGAAATGCGTAGGGTGGTTCCGTGAGGTCCTTCCTACTTGGGTGTGATTGCTGTCCCCCTTGGAGCTGTTAGCTGCTATCTGCGGGCTGCCATTCGTTGGTGTATGAATCTCCTGCATTTTGAAATTGCATCGTTTGGCGTGGTTGGCGCGGTCGGGACAGGAAGCATCTGCGGCTGCCATTCCACAGCCACCACCGCGTGTGGACAGTGCTGACAGCGGACGGAGGCAGACGCCGCCAGCTGGAGGAGCCTGTCCCTGCCACACAGGAGAACAACTCGTCTGAGCCCAGGTGTAGCTGCGGTAGCAGCAGTCCATAAGAGGGGATACTCTTTGAATTATCCACCGCCTGATACCTTCTTGCCTTCGGTAAGCAGGTACCCCCACCTGAGTTGGAGTGTCTTGCTAGAACCTATCATATGTATTTTATGTGTGTTTTTATGATTATTAATGATATGTCATAATTAAATGTTTTTGTAATTTGTCACCTGTTCTCAGCGTTTGTCTAGTGTTGTACAGTATGTTGCTTGTATGTTTGTTTAGCAGTATTATGCTATGATTTGATTTTCTTATATTTACATGTTCACCTACAGTACATCACGTGGAGCATCTATATGGACGGGCGAAATCCGTGATACTGGATGTATAACATCCTTATATTTTATTACCAATTGTTTAATATATAATAGTGCAGAGCGCCATAGATATAACATTTTTTTCCACTTCTATTGCCTGACAAGGGGTCAGGGTTATATCACAGGCTGCCAGCCTATTGTGGCATATAGCGCAACCTATTTGTTTTCCCCTTTTGCAATTTGTGTTACATTCCTTATAGTTCTGATGATGCCTCCGGCCCTTCTGACTTCAAGAATCTAAACGCCTTCCTCTTCTTGTCCATTTCCTCCCCTACCTGTTATTTAGCCGCATTAGTTTATACTTATTTATTGTATACTTATTACCCAAGGGTATACACAGATAAGTGTGCTTTTCTAACAATGTTTTAAAGATTACCCATTTATCTTCTACATTTTTCCCTGCAAAAACATCATCCCAAATTATTTCTTGTAGATTGGTCCTCAGTTTATTAAAATCTGCCTTTCTAAAATTTAAGGTCTTTGTTGAACCCAAGTAAACTGTTTTTTGATCATTTATTTCAAATGAGACCATGTTATGATCACTGTTCCCCAAATGTACAGTACTCGAATATTTGTTATTACTTCTACATGGTTTCATACATTCAAATCCAGTATTGCCCCTCTCCTGGTTGGTTCATCAATAATTTGGGTCATGTAATTGTCTTTAAGCACCCCCCAAAACCTGTTCCATTTTGTTGCAATGCTAATCTCATTTTCCCAGTCTGTCTGGATAATTAAAATCAACTATTATGCAAACATGACCTCGTTTTGATGCCTTCTCCATTTGCAAAAGTATTTTAGCTTCCTCAATCTCACAGATATTTGGTGGTTTATAACGTATCCCTACAAACATTTTCTTTATACTTTTACCTCCACTGCTAATTAATATCCACAGGGTCTCTACTCTACATTTTCATCATTCCCTTCATAAACATCTTCCCTTATAATAGGTTTTAGATCCGGTTTAACATTTAAACATACTCCACCTCCTCTTCCATTTGCTCGGTCCTTCCGAAAAAGGGAATAACCCTCTAAATTAACTGTCCAGTCAGGAGATTCATCCCACCATGTTTCAGTAAATCCTATGATATCATACTGCTCCCTTGCAACTATTAATTCAAGCTCCCCATTTTATCTGTCAGGCTTCTTGCATTAGCAAGTATGCATATAAGTTTTTTTTCAGCCTGTACTATTATCTTATCTGCTCCTTCCTTTCTGCTCCCACTTGGTTTAGTATTTAGAAGTTTTCTAGTATTATCTGTATTTTCTGTGTGTCTCGCTGCTTGTCAAACTTTTACTTGCTCCCATTCTACCTCCTAACCACACAATCACACTGTTCCTTAGGGTACTTTAGTCACCTGGCCTCACTGGTCTTAACCCATTCACCTACCTTGTCAATCAGCACTTGTTCGTTCATTGCACATGTCGCTCAGGTTATCCTTTTTCCTCACATGATTATATGAGCCCAGACCTCTGCACTACCAGTGACTATATCTGTAGCTATTCTCTGTCTCGTGTGTGTCCAACACTGTTGCAGCTACTATTTAATTCCTTTTTAAGTATATTAGTTCTCTCCTTGATAATATTTTACACTCTTATTACTATTAAAAGGTTATTTTTTTTTTATTCTCCATTATTCTGTGACGTTGAGTGCATCACTGGGGGATTCTCTTGTAAATATATCAACTGTACCCAGTTCCCCGATAGTAATAATTACTGGTACTGGAGGGGTGCTATTAGCTGAGCAGGCACCCTCTTCAATATTGCAGTAGATATCTAAAGGATCTTGCTGAGGTAAATAAACCTTCCCTTGGTTGAATTGAACATGACTTCAAGGAACTTTAATGACTGAGTTGGTTCCAGGCGGCTTTCTTCATTAACCAACCGTGAGATTTTAGAAACGTTAACACTAGTGTTGTACCGGGTCCTACATTTTCTAAAAACCAAGTAACGGGTACCCGGGCAAAATAAATAATTTTACCCGGCCGGCACTTACCTGCAGGGTGAGAAACACAGCGGCGACATCTGGGAGCAGCAGCAGAGGTCCTGGGAGGAGCCGGCTGTCCAATAGGAACGCTTCTGCTCCAGTCACATAGTTCCCCGGCTCACACTGGTATCAGCTGTGTGCTATATTCCTGCTCTTCCAGCCGGCTGAACACGGACTTCTGTTGCTGCTGCCACCAGGACATCTGCTGTTGCTCAAAGATGTCGCGGCGGTCTTCCTAACGTTCCGTCGCCGGCTGCAGGCAAGTGATGAAGAATTTTTAGCTACAGTGACATTACCCGGTGCCGGTTCCTACCCGGTGCCGGGCCCAGCCCCCCCTGCTGCCGGGTCCGGGTAGCTGAAAAAGCGCCAGGTAAACCGGGAACCGTGTAATTACCTGGTGCATCACTAGTTAACACTATATTGAGATGTGACATTACTCTTCCTTCTGGATTTTATCAGCATATCGTCCAGACATGGAAATATCTGGATGCCTTGCTTCCTTAACTCTGCAATTACAGTAGTCAGCTCTTTCATGAAAGCCCTTGAAGCCATTGCAAAGAAGCAGAGCGCTACCTATTGCAAATAGAGACCTGCGACCTAGAATCAGAGGTATTTCTGATGCTTCTTGGCAAATCGGGATATGCAGATGAGCATCTTTTAGGATTCAGTGACACTAACTAACCAGTCTCTACTAATTGTATTGCTGACCTTAAAAGACTATCTTGAATCTTCTGATATTTAGAAAGGTATTTACAAATTTTAGGTCGAGGACTTGTCTGAAGGCCTTGTGGATTTCTCCATTTGAGATATGTTTGAATAAATGTCCTGCTTTCTTTGGCCTTTGGGACGTCCACAATCACTTGACTTCATTTGATGTTGTGGTTGATTTGCTCCGTAGCATTTCTTGATTCCCTTTAAAATTGGTATTCTTAAGACTTCAAAAATATTTTTTCTTGGGAAGGCTTTCATTGAAGATGGAAACCGGCTGATATTATTTGAAGTACCCATCTGTCATGTAAAACAACCTGCGAGCACGCGACCTGCATACGGAACAAGGGTTAATACTCACGCCCATAAGCGCTCTCACTTTTCACCTCCACAGAGGTCCCTCAAATGGACAATATCTCCTCAACAGGACAAGGATCAATACACAACTCGCAAGCTGCCCCACACTTCACCTTCGTAAAGGTCCCTCAAATTAGTTCTCTCTCCTAAATCCGTCCCAATATACCACTGCCACGAACAGCACACAAGTGAGCACGTGACTTAGATATGCAACCAGGGTTAATACACACGGCTACTCTAGCCAGCTCACCTTTCGCCGCAAGCAAGCTACCCCCAGTGAGTTAATATTAACCCCTACTCAATTGCAAATCCTATCTATCCACTGCCACCACCCGAGAGTTATGCAAACAAAAGATGTCAAATTAATATTGGCATGGGCCTCAAGTCCCTGTGCATTATAGAAAAAATTATGCACTTAAATACACCAAAAATCCGTTGTAGCAAAATGTGTCCAAAAATGTCAATCTTTGTCCAGAGCGTGCAACATTTTATTCAGAGCCCCAAGCAAATGTTTTAATATGTATAAAAATACAGTGCTTGGATTACAGAAAAAGTATTACAAGAACATACAGAAAACCTTCTTAAAATAAAATGATAAAAATAAGAGAAAACCTATACATTACCAAATGCCGTAGATTTCCCCTCCAGAGAGGTCACTGGTAAGAGACGATGAAATATCCCGTTGTGAGGAATCTGGGAACGCGTCCCTTGCGGCGCGCTCCCTCCTCGCTTACCTACAGTACTGCAGCGGCAGCTGCCGAAGATCCGCCCCACGCTGATGCGTGCATCACCGCTCCTGTTACAGAGCGCGCACGCACCCACTCCTTCTACGCACGGCCACCGAGCATAGCTCCGCCTCCTCGGACGCGCGGCACCTCCGCTGTGCGCGGTGCACGCGCATGATGGCGCGCAACGAGCCCCAGCTGCATGGCAAGTTTAGCTATGAGCCCTTGTCTCCTGCAGCCTATCCTTGGCATCTGTGGAGGCCCTGCCTCCGCTCCGCCTCCTATCCTACTGGTTCCTGTCTGCTATAAAGGACTGCCTCTTCCTGTCATACTTTGCTGAACATAACCTTGTGTAGCCTTTGCGTGTGCCTGTCTTGTTGTGACGGTTCAGGGGATTCCTTCCCCTTCATGTGTCCCTGATGTCACACGCTCACCTACCCTCTGTCCCTTCCCCTGCCAGCCTCCCTTCTTTTACCCACACCTGTCCCTCTCCGGCAGCCTCTGACGCCGTTCCGTTACCACGGTGCGCGCCCCGCAAGACTCGCGCACCCGCACAGTTCCCGAGCCCATGCTGCGGCGTTCCCCACTCTCAGCCCCCCTCGGTATCTGCTCCTATCCCCTTACCTCCGGCGGCTGTTCCCTCTGTTCCTCCATCCTCCTCTACGGGTGTCCCAGCGGTGCGGCGCTCCGCGCGCCTCGTGACGCAGCCTGTGCGCACGCACTCAGATTACAGAGGGTGCGAGCAGACGCTCCTCTTGTAGGGATTTCCAGCCTCCTGACTCCTCCTCCCATGCCCTGCAAGCGATCTCCCTTACTGGTTCCCCTGTCTCCTCCTCTTCCTCACCTATCCCTGCTGTCTCCTACTTCACCTTCTGCTCCTCCTCTCTCTCCTATTGGTGTTCCCTCCTTTATAACCCCTGTCTGTCCTTTCTATCATTGCTCTGCATAGTTTCTGTTATCCCTGTGTGTGCAGTCCTATGCTTGGCTCTCCTCTGTGTTCCAGCCTGTTCCTGCTTGTCCCTGGATTTCCCTGGTTTGACCTCTGCTCGTCCTGGACTACCCTGCTCTCTGTTGCCCTGGAACCCTGCTTACGAACTCTACCTTGCTGACCTCTGTACCCCTGGACTTTGGCTTACGAACTTGACTACTCTGACTTCTGGATCCCTGGACTCTGGCGCACGGACACCACTATTCTACTCTGCACTCCCAAGGCGTTGCAAGTATCACTAACTATCTTTCAATAGGCCCGGCAACGCCATACCACACTCCGGGCACGCCCTCACTGCTGTGGGTGCGTGGTAATACCCTTCCCACCTCAGTATTGGGGTCTTGCCAGGTCTGCGGGCATACAGGCGTGACACTTGTCCAGCTCAGTCTTGTCTTGATCTCTGCAGTTTACCTCTCGTGTACCGACTTGGCTTTGCATTTGGATTTTCTCTGGCTCTTTAACCCCTGGCTTACGGATAACGACTACCTCTCCAAACCCAGACAACAGGCTTACGGACTCCAACAACGTGTACCTCTCCAACCCACGGACCCCGGCAAGTATTGGATTAACCCTTTCTACATACCCAGACCCAGCAACGCTGCAAACCACCTTCTGGGCTCGCCCCCGCTACTGTGGCTGTGTGGCATAGTCCTTCCCACTTCAGTGCCGGGGTCAGGTCTTGTTTGTGGGCTCGCGCAAGCATTACACCCGTATCTGGTCTCAACTACACCTTTTCATAATCCTTGCTCAGACTTAAATACAATTCATTCCCATTGAACACAACCTAAACCCAGCCCCTGTCGTAAATCAACGGCTTTACGACAAAGGGGAATAAAAACCTCTTACCAACTACGTTTGAATTGTGCCTCAGTATATAACTGCACTCATAACTTCACTTCCGTAATACTTACACACACGTGAGACACGTCAATACATTCAAGCACTCATGGCGGACACAATGAGACTAAACATGAACATCTTAATCCTAAATTTAAGTGGCACAGGGATATCCGTCTCCTAGTATCTGCTAGACCTGACGTGTCTGTAATCATTATGTGCGACTCTGTTCCATGGATACACATGTAATTTTTAGCATGTTCAGCAGAGGACATCACATGATATTCTCTTTTTTTCCCCCAATAAAGTCACTCCTGGTTTGATAAAATAAATCCTTGCGCTTCTCCCATTGGGCTAACATATGGGGATAGAGATATATATATATATTACATACATATATATTACATATATACATACATACATACTGTAGAGGGAGAAAGGGGGTGGCCCGGTATTAAAGGGGTTGCACCCCATTAGGCCACCCCTGACCCCACCCGGGAGACAAGGGGTTAACTGGACTGAGGTCCAGAAATGTGATTTCACCCCTGTTATAACCTGTAAATGTGTATTTTCCTGTTGCCCCTCTGTTATTGTACCTCAGTTTCTGCACACACACACTAGAATCCATCCGGGAGCACAAGGGTTAATAGTCCGTTAATACTGTGTCTTCAAGGTATGAACAAAGCTTCAAAGAAATTCCTTTGCTATCAGGATGACAGATGGCCATAGGGTCCCAATGGCTAGAACTTAAGCTTTGTTCAAAAGGTTTTATCACCCTGTCTCTGTGAGAGTGTTGGGGGCGCATACCATAGCAGTTTTTAAGTGTCCCACTTATCACTGTCCAACACAGGTTATCTTGTCCAAGATCCGGAGGGGTAGCTGGCCTGGCATTCCATTTGCACATGTGGGGCCTCAGAAAGGAGACCCCAGAGTTCTACTGCACATGTGCCAGCTAGCAGGGGGGCCTGTCCTAAAATGTGTTCCCCCATCAAAGATTGGCTGGAGATAATTGCAAACCAATCCCAGGGTCTTAATGTTACAGATAGAGGGACAAAGGGTTTATAACCTGCTGGTCCCCATCTATCGTTTATCTTCATTTTTGGTCTTCATGCAAAGTCTTCATTCGTTTTCGTTTGCTGATATGGTTATCTGACATCACCTGAATGATTTCCTGACTGCTGAGAGAAATGCTACATCATACTTCTCATTCCCCAACCCCAATGTAAGTGTACTTCTTGTTTGTTACTGCATTATCTGTTGTGTTCACCTTTATTCTAAGGAATAAATACAATTTATTATATCTTAAGCCTCGTTCAGTTCAAACCCAATTATTTTTTGTGTAATATTAATAAGCCTGTGGAAGCTATCGTCACAGGCGTATTAATAAAACTGGTGGCAGCTGGTGGGATTGAACTGGACCTGGATTACAGTATTCTGTGGGGTACTGTGATCCAGTGGGAACTTGATGGTAATTGCAAGTTCCTGGGACTAAAGATATTGAACACACAGTAGTGCAACAAGTAACGCAAGTTGTCACACCACCTCACTGCTGCGACCCAGAACTCAGAGCCATGAGTGAAGCGGAGAACCTCTATTACCTGAGAACTAGAAATCAGCTAAAAGACAAGTGCCGTGCCTATGGACTGGAATATGTGGACCAGGAGGTCGAGGACATGGTTGTTGCAGTCACCGCATATGAAGCTGAGCATCCAGAGGTCCTGGAAGTAGCTCAGCTTGCCCTTTTACAGCCGCACGGAGATCAGGGACTGAACCCAGTGCCGGGCCGGCAGGATCCCGGGGAGGGACCAAGTGCACCTCCCAGGACAAGTGCAGCAGGAGGGGCACTGATAGCTGCGGCTACCAGCCCGTTTACCCCTGAAATGCTGGCACTGATAACAGCGTGGGGAGACCGAGGGACACCGGAGGAGCGGCTACAGTTTATCTCTATGGCAGTGAACAGACCCGCTTATTGCCCCCCGGTCCGACCCCCCAAAGATGGACTCCAACTGGACAAGCACAGCCTCACCAAGTATGTGGAGGGCACTGATCAGATTGACATGTTTCTACGGAACTTTGAAACGCAGTGCCGGCGGTACGGGGTGCTTCCCCAGCATAGGGTTGCACGCCTGGACCCGCTACTCTCCGGCTTGGCTAAGCAGACCTTGATGGCGCTTCCAGATGAGTTTGCTGATGACTATGACCACCTGAAAGAACTTTTGCTGTTTCAGCACGGTTTTACCCCTGAAGCTTACCGGGGTAAGTTCCGGCTGGAGGAGAGGCACCCTCAGGAGACCTATGTCACTTATGTGACCCGCATGGCTTTGTACGGGTTACACTGGGTGGAGGGCTCTGAGGCCAAGACATACCAACGCCTGCTGGACCTCATCTTTCAGGAGCAGCTCATGCAGCAGTGCCCGCCGGCGGTGAGGGCTTTTGTGTATGATAAAAAGCCCAAGACCTACACCGAGGCGGCGAGGATGGCCGATGACTATGTGGTCAGCCGGTCCCAGATGACCGCCAAGGTACCAGCCCAAGCGGTAACCCCAACGGCGCCGGCCAAGAAAGCTGTGAGTACCCCCCAGTGGGCCCAAAAGCCGCCTGCGGGCAGCGGGTCACAGAAAGTGGGAGAGCTCCGGCATGAGCGCCGGTGCTACAATTGCAACAGCACTGGTCACATCAGACCAGATTGCCCGGAACCCCTGCGTTCCAATGGACCCTATCGAGGGCAACGCACCCCAGCTGCGAAGCCGGTAGCCCGCGTGCGGGTGGCTTCCACCAAAGAACCAGGACCGGTCATGGAAACAACTCCCAGCGAGACGTCCCATGTCACCCCTACCCCGGTTTCATCGGTGCCTACAGCCAGGAGCGGCGGACAGCACAGCGCAGACCTGCAGCAGACGGACGGCCGGAGCAAGCATCTCACCCCGGTCACAGTCGGTGACCGGCCAGCAGTCGGCTTGCTTGATTCAGGAGCTGCAGTGACCCTGGTCCGACCTGATATGGTCCGGCCAGAGGAATTGCTCCCAGGCCCTGGGATGCAGATCACTGTGGCTGACGGAGAGCCACGTTTCCTGCAGGTGGCCCGCATCTTTTTGGATTGGGGGGTGGGCAAGGGTGTGCGGGAGGTGGGGGTTTTACCAGGTTTGGATGCTGAAATTCTTTTGGGCAACGACCTGGGACCGATGACTTGCACCTACGACCGTGTGCCCCAGCCCGCTGCAGTGGCGGCGGTTACCCGGAGCCAGACCGCGGCAATGCCGGCGGTGGCCACCCCAGTCCCCCAGCCTTTGGGACCAACGTTAGCGGAGGGCACAGAGGAGCCCGGGGAGGTAAGCCAGGATCAGTTGCAACCACAGGCTGACTTACTGTTTCCCCTTACCTTGTCCCCTTCCCCTGACAATGACATGACTGGGGGGTGGCCAGATTTAGGAGCCCAGTTTAGGGAGGCAGTGAAGGCAGACCCTACCCTGGCCGGCGTGAGACTTCGGGCGTCCGAATCTCAGGCAGGGGAGGGCACTGAGCGCTGCCTATGGCATAAAGGACTCCTATACAGAGAAGAAGGGAACCCGGGGATAGAGAAGGGATTGACCGGTAAGCGACAGCTAGTAGTACCCCAGGGGTACCGACAGCAATTGTTACGGGTAGCTCACTCTATTCCGTTAGCGGGACATCAGGGGGTCACCAGGACGCGAGCCCGGTTATTGCAGCGTTACTTCTGGCCGGGGGCATCCAGGGATGCGGCTGATTTCTGCCGCTCCTGTGATGCCTGCCAGCGAGTGGGTAAGGCGGGCGACCGTGTGAAGGCACCCCTGAAACCCCTACCGATAATAGGGGAACCCTTCCAGAAGGTAGCGATGGACCTGATAGGACCCCTCATGAATCCTAGCAGGTCAGGGAAGCGCTACATCCTCACGGTGGTGGATTTTGCCACCCGGTACCCTGAGGCGGTAGCGCTGGGCACCATAAGTGCCAAGACAGTGGCAGCAGCTTTGCTGAACATTTTTGCTAGGGTAGGTTTCCCTAGTGAGATCCTAACTGATCAGGGGTCGCAGTTCATGAGTGAACTGTTACATTGTCTCTGGGATGCTTGCGGTGTACAGCACCGGCGCACTACCCCTTACCATCCCCAAACGAACGGATTATGTGAGAGGTTTAATGGTACCCTGAAGCAGATGCTTCGGACCTTTATAGAGGCGGAGGGGAAAGACTGGGAGATTCACCTGCAGCACTTGCTGTTTGCCTACCGAGAGGTACCGCAGGAATCTACAGGCTTCTCCCCCTTTGAGCTACTATATGGCCGCAGGGTACGTGGACCTCTGGACCTCTTCCGTGAGGGATGGGAGGGGGAGACTACTGCTACTGATGCTTCAGTGATCCAGTATGTAGTAGATCTCAGAGACCGGTTAGAGATGCTTATGGGGGTGGCCCAGGACCACCTCAGGGCTGCTCAGACGAAGCAGAAGCAATGGTATGACCAGCAGGCCCGTAGCAGAGAATTCATCCCAGGACAGCAGGTGCTTGTTCTCAAACCCACTCGGGAGAACAAGCTGATGGCTGCCTGGTCGGAACCGTACCCGGTTATCCGAAAGGTGAATGAGTGCAACTATGTTGTACAGGTAGCGCCTGAGAGGCACAAGACATATCACATTAATATGCTAAAGGAATACAGAGCACCGAGTATGGGAGCAGTAATGGCCATTTGTAGCCCACTGCTGGAGGATCCGGCGAGCAATGCTCTGCCTGATCTCCTAGGGGAGGCAAAGCAAGGAAACACTGTTGAGCAGGTAGAGATCGGGGCACAGTTGAGTGCAAGGCAGAAGGGAGAAGCCAGGGACATGCTAGCTCAGTATAGCGCCCTCTTCACTGACATGCCAGGGACCACACATCTCACCAAACACCCAGTACACACAGGGGACCTGCAGCCTCTGCATAAGCACGCTTATAGAGTGTCAGCAGAGGTCAAGACAAGTATGGAGAGAGAGATTGAAAAGATGCTGACCCTAGGGGTAATTACTCCGTCCCAGAGCCCTTGGGCAAGTCCAGTAGTCCTAGTGCCTAAGAAGGACAAAACCACCAGGTTTTGTGTGGACTACCGGTTGCTCAACGCTGGGACGGTGTCAGATGCTTACCCCATGCCCCGCATGGATGAGTTACTAGATGAACTCGCGGGGGCAAAGTATCTGACCACCATGGATCTGAGCAAAGGCTATTGGCAGATTCCCCTGACCCTGGAGGCTAGGGAGAAGTCAGCATTCATCACTCCAAGTGGCCTCTATGAGTTTTTGGTGATGCCATTTGGGATGAAGAATGCCCCAGCTACCTTCCAACGCCTGGTCAATAGGTTACTGGAAGGGATGCAGAGCTATGCCAGGGCTTACTTAGATGACATTGCTGTCTTTAGTAATTCCTGGGAATCCCACATAGGACATGTAGCTGCGGTGCTGGATAGGATCAGGGAGGCTGGGCTTACCTTAAAACCCACTAAGTATATGGTAGGGATGGCAGAAGTCCTGTACTTAGGGCACAGGGTGGGTGGAGGGCATCTCAAACCAGAGCCAGCCAAGGTAGAAGCCATAGTTCAGTGGCCTGTTCCAAAAACCAAGAAACAGGTCATGGCATTTTTGGGCACCGCAGGGTACTATAGGAAATTTGTCCCACAGTACAGCGCCGTGGCCAAACCCCTGACTGATCTGACTAAGAAGCAACTGCCTGTGCTTATTACCTGGTCTCCTGCCTGTGAAACTGCTTTCCAGGCCCTGAAAACTGCGCTTGCTGAGGCCCCCATCCTGGCTGCCCCAGACTATACCAAGCGTTTTCTTATTCAGACTGATGCCTCAGACTTTGGTGTGGGGGCTGTGTTGAGCCAGGTGGGGGACGACGGCAAAGAGCACCCTGTGGTGTATCTCAGTCGCAAACTGCTCCCCAGGGAGGTGGCATATGCCACCATTGAAAAGGAGTGCCTGGCCATTGTGTGGGCACTCAAAAAGCTCCAGCCCTATGTCTATGGGAGGGCTTTCACGGTCATTACAGACCACAACCCCCTGAGTTGGCTACAGAGGGTATCAGGGGAAAATGCCAAACTGCTGAGATGGAGCTTGGCGTTGCAAGAATTTGAATTTACCATTCAGCACAAAAAGGGCAGTGAAAACAGCAATGCTGATGGACTTTCACGCAAGGACTATCCCTCTGAGGCTGAATTCATTAATGGTGCCAGCAGTGCCCCACTTCCCGTTAGGGCCAGTGGGCCACAGGACACGCATTAAGAAGGGGAGGTGTAGAGGGAGAAAGGGGGTGGCCCGGTATTAAAGGGGTTGCACCCCATTAGGCCACCCCTGACCCCACCCGGGAGACAAGGGGTTAACTGGACTGAGGTCCAGAAATGTGATTTCACCCCTGTTATAACCTGTAAATGTGTATTTTCCTGTTGCCCCTCTGTTATTGTACCTCAGTTTCTGCACACACACACTAGAATCCATCCGGGAGCACAAGGGTTAATAGTCCGTTAATACTGTGTCTTCAAGGTATGAACAAAGCTTCAAAGAAATTCCTTTGCTATCAGGATGACAGATGGCCATAGGATCCCAATGGCTAGAACTTAAGCTTTGTTCAAAAGGTTTTATCACCCTGTCTCTGTGAGAGTGTTGGGGGCACATACCATAGCAGTTTTTAAGTGTCCCACTTATCACTGTCCAACACAGGTTATCTTGTCCAAGATCCGGAGGGGTAGCTGGCCTGGCATTCCATTTGCACATGTGGGGCCTCAGAAAGGAGACCCCAGAGTTCTACTGCACATGTGCCAGCTAGCAGGGGGGCCTGTCCTAAAATGTGTTCCCCCATCAAAGATTGGCTGGAGATAATTGCAAACCAATCCCAGGGTCTTAATGTTACAGATAGAGGGACAAAGGGTTTATAACCTGCTGGTCCCCATCTATCGTTTATCTTCATTTTTGGTCTTCATGCAAAGTCTTCATTCGTTTTCGTTTGCTGATATGGTTATCTGACATCACCTGAATGATTTCCTGACTGCTGAGAGAAATGCTACATCATACTTCTCATTCCCCAACCCCAATGTAAGTGTACTTCTTGTTTGTTACTGCATTATCTGTTGTGTTCACCTTTATTCTAAGGAATAAATACAATTTATTATATCTTAAGCCTCGTTCAGTTCAAACCCAATTATTTTTTGTGTAATATTAATAAGCCTGTGGAAGCTATCGTCACACATACACACTAAATCTGTAAGACAAAGGAGACTTTTGGTTACATCCTTTGATCAAATAATGACACGCCTGCTAACCAACGTCAAGGTAAGTCTCAGTAGCAGGTCCCTATGCTAAATGCATACAAATGTTCTATGAAATATACCCTGAAGAGGTTAATAAACTAAGCATAAGCTTATGTAACTTAATGCAGTTAAAAACTGGTATATACCAGTGATACTTACAAAAGGATGGAACCAAAAGTTTCCTTTGTCTGCCGAAGCACCTGGCGACATGTGCACCCATTTAAGCCGCGACATGTGGTCTGTGGCTGTGCTTTCGGAAAGAGCAGCATATCCGATGGGGGCGGGGGGGCATGGCGTAGTAACACATTACTTGGATAATTTCTTGCTGGTAGGCCCACCTAGCTCCGATATTTCTCCTGGGTTACATTCCTCCTGGGTTCATGCAAAACATTAGTCCGTAAACTAGGTATCCACATACTGTAGCCAATATTAACACTAAGCGAATATTATTCTCGGGATAGAGATTGATATGTTAGCCATCAAATCCACGTTACCCAAAGACGAAGTGGCCTAACTAGCAGAAGGTATGCGGGCATACGTCAGGGCAAAGAAAGGGGCACTGAACAAGATGCAGGCACGACTGGGGCCACTATGTAATACTGTACCTATAGTGTTTGTTTTCAGAACAAGGTTAGAAAGGGCTGCTATGGACATTAAGAACTCACTCCACTATATAAGGATTACAAAAGAGCTAAAATAGCATATGGGATTTTTCTGGAAAGTTTCATTGGCAAGCATGAGTGGGTAAGCGACAGCCAATACAATCTCAAGCACCAAATATAAATAGTGCTTTGTCTCTAAACTGGGTGATTGTAGGCCTTGTAAAATACATGGCATTCCTGAAACACTATTCCCCATAGTAGCGGCAGTAGACATGTGGGCCCACAAACTGGCTAATATGTACAGTACATAGTATTTTGGACAGACAGGATGGGGGCAGTATGCACAGTTAACAGCCTAACTGCGACCTATCCCTCAGTCATAAGGCTCCTCAGTTGCCAATGGTAAAATGCATGAGGTACAACAAACTTCAAGGACAGACACAAATCCAGGAAGCAAAACATTGCAGTTGCTTGTCACATTTAAATCTAGAAAAAAAACTTTAGGAAGTCTGCCCCAGAAGCTGAAGATCTAATGTGCCCAAGTCTTTAGGAGGACTTAGGCACTATACTTAGGGTATATTTTGTTCTGTACCACAGATGTTTCTCACGCATCTTACTTGTTTTTCTCACATTCTACAACTCCAGCAGTTTTCATAAAATGCTCTCTCTAGCTGCCAACTCCTGGACAAGATGGAGTCTAGCAAGACAAAACGGAATCTGAATCACCTACAGCCTATCTACGCTGGAATGAAATGGACAACCTGCCTTCCTACAAGTGCCAGGAAGCTCTACCTGGATGCCTATTCTCATCAGAGTAACCATGGGGTTACTGTTGGGCATCTGGGTTTTGCCCCTGTACATCAATTGTGTTATGTAATACAGGAAAGCAGTGGTACTATTTGATTTTTATGAATATTGTATGTGTTGTAATGTGGCAAGGCAGCAGAAACGTCAAAGCACAAAACTCTCCATATTAATGAAAAAGAAAAAATATACATAGCGCAAATGTGCTAATAATATGGTGAATAGGAACGCTTAATATCTTATAAGGGCCCACTCCCGTGGGATCAGAATAAAATCAGGCGTTTTCAAAACTAAACCTGGTCTTGATCTTTTGGGACATGGATGTGAAATGAACTCAATAAATTTGTCAAAATAGACAGCGGTTAAATGATACATATTTTGGCTTTTTTCCTTCACTTGACTAAAAAAAATTAAGACAGATATAAGAAAAAGGAACCTAATCAAGAGGACTCTTCTATTTCAAAAAGATGATATCAAAAAAGTATTGCAATACTACAAAAATTTAACCTTTGTCTCTTTGCAACAACGGAGAACAACTTAAGGACATTATTTGTCATTTAGGGAGATTTTGCACAGATACAACGGGACTCTTCAGGTTCAATGTTCCACCTTGTTTTAATATATTTTTTAATCAATTGTATATGCTTTTAATATTTTTGATTAACATCATCTAAGGAGTTTTGTGTAATACTGTATATATATATTTACATTTTCAATTTATACACCAGTTAGTTTTCCAACACATAGCACCAATTTGAAGGTGTGTATTACATTTTCCCTTTTTCTTTTTCCCCTTTTCACTGTTTTTTTTTTCTCCCATTCCCCTATCAACCTGAAAATTAGCGTCACAAGAACTCTTGTCTATCTAGATTTCACGAAAAGGACTTGGAAATTCCTTTACTTCTTGGGTAGCATTTCAGGGATTTTTTCATTCCTTTTGATGTGCGCAAACATGTATATTGACACCTAGTAAATTCTCATAGGACAAAAGGACAAAACTCCTTCATCGAGACGAGAATGCGTAACAGAATTAAGGGCGTTCCCCCCCCCTCCTTCACAGCTCCTCAACCACCCCCCCATTCACACCTCTGATTTCCCCCCCTCGGTCACGGGCCGCCTCCCCCCCTCACATCTCCAATTCCCCCCCCCCCCTTCAGAGCTCAGTGAGTGGGTGAGTGACTGGGTGGGTTAGTGAGTGACTGGGTGGGGAGAGCGGGCTCTGGGGGGGGAGAGAGCCAGGGACTGGGGAGGGGAAAGAGCGGCCTCTGGGTGGGGGGGGAGCCAGGGAAGGCAGTGGAGGCTGCAGGTAGAAGCCAGAGTGATCGGCCTCCAGGGGGTGGGGGGGGGGGAGGAGCCAGGGACCGGAGAGCAGCCTCGGGGGGGAGGGGAAAGAGCGGCCTCTGGCCGGGGGGGGGGGAGCCAGGGAAGGCAGCGGAGGCTGCAGGTAGCAGCCGGGGAAGGGAGAGCTGGCCCAAAGGCGCACTTTGTGTGAGGTGGCGGGCGGATCGGCATGTGGAGTGTGTGAGGCAGCGGGCCAGGAGGCTGTGAGGGTCAATCACAGCGTGAGCCACCGCAACCAATGAGCAACCTCACAAAACAACCAAATATATATATATATATATATATATATATATATATATATATATATATATATATTGCAGAATAAATGAGTTCTTCAGTATTAGGTGATAAATTGTTAGTCCAATAAAAAAGGTATCACCTAATACTGAAGAACTCATTTATTCTGCACGATAGATAGATAGATAGATAGATAGATAGATAGATAGATAGTGCAGAATAAATGAGTTCTTCAGTATTAGGTGATACCTTTTTTATTGGACTAACAATTTATGTCATAGGACAAGCTTTCGAGAGTTCTCCTCTCTTCTTCAGGTCAGCAATACTGATTTACACAGGAATCAATGCTAAAACAGTGTAGAGAGAAAAAAAAAAAAAAAAATATTTACTGTAGATAAGGTCGGGTGTTAAGTGTTTGAAGCCAGGGGACAGTGTCAAAGAAAGGTGGGGAGGGGAAGGGATGCTGGGGGGGGGGGGGGGGGAGAGAAAGTGTGGATAAGAATAGAGGCAAGCAGGATAATTACAGACAATTTTGGTAGGGTGTGAGAAAACCCATGTCCACATTAAGTCCTTTGGTTTTGGTGTCAAAGAGTCTTATCATTCTGAGCTCAAATGTTTTCCGTTCTTGGGTGCTTTTAAACATTCCATTGAGGATTTTGATTTTTAAATCATTTATGGGATGATCTGGTTGTGAGAAGTGATGTCCCACAGGTGAGCAGTATCTTCCTTCTTCGTGATGGAGTATAGAGTGTCTGTGCATATTCATTCTTCCTTGTAATTTTTGGCTGGTTTCCCCAATGTAGCAACCTTGGTCACATTTGTTGCATTGAATCATATACACTATATTCGTGGATGTGCAGCTGTATGATCCTTTAACATTGAATGTTCTATGGTTGTGACTGGCTGTGGGATCCTGGCAAATATGTTTGCAGAGTTTGCTGGGTGGAAAGGTAAAAGAATATACAACTTACACGGCCCTGTGTAAGTTCAGTCTCATCAGGGTTTCTTTGGGTTTCCCGTCGCCTTGGAATGATGTGATCTCCTAGGGTTTGTGTTTCTTCTTCTTGGTGTATATCCAGCTTTCCTCGTTCATTCGATGTGCCCCTCCAGGGGGATTTCCTCTCATATAAACAAAAAAAGGTAAGGTTAACTCACATATATAATGAGGCGACAGTGTGGGGAAGGATGGTATATTGGTAGACCATTAGAATGTAATGGTACGATCATGCACTCACACGGGCTAATGTGAGCCTTCTCTTATCTTGGTATCTTGTTGTTATCCCTTAGGGATGACTTTCAATTGGTTAAAGGTGGTGATGAAGGGGGGAACAATAAAAAATATATATCATAATACTCACACGGGCCAGTGTGAGTGCACACTCCTAGTGGTTTCTTGACACTTTTGTTCCTGTTCTTTATGCACCCCTAATGCTGAGGATGGGTGCATAAAGGGTCCTGGATAGATCCTGTTGGGGTTTCGAGTCACAGAAGGACATCAAACGAATACCATTATCAGGCAGTATCACCCCCCCCCCTTCTTTTTACATCTATATATTTGCATCAAGTCACAGAGAGATAGCGCCCGGGTACCTTTTCCAGTAAACTAGGTGGCGAGTAGATTTTTTTTTGTTCGGCGACTAGATTTTTTGGTGATTTGTCGACCACTGTATGTATGTATGTATGTATGTATGTATATATGTGAAGATGACCTAGGCGCAGACAAGGGATTGAACCCCTGACGAAGACACCTTGTGCTGAAACGCGTAGGGTTAACTTATCAGAGAGAGGAACACTATCTGTGAGAATTATCCCCCTGTTGCAGGTCTGTTTCATAGCAGACAAATTGAAAACCACTGCTGTTTTTGATCGGATTGAAGACTGTTCAGTTTCTAAGTTGAATGTCGCGCGAGACGTGAAGAGGCTCCCCCGCGTGATGCGGAAGCAGTGAGTGTGGCGGAGACAAGCCGTGTGTTTGGAGATACTGGATGTATTGATTCCCAGTCCAACTATAGAAGACAAGATTGAGGTAGAGGGTAGCTGTGCGTCTGGAGACGCGGATCACACCAATATATCTACTTGTTGAAGAGGGGTGAGTGAGTTGACAGTAGTAGGAAGAAGAGGCAGGCTAGCCCCTTCCTTCCCCCTCCCTCTCTCCAACAGCATTCTACACTGCTCATAAGCAGATATACTTCACATATCCCACCACCCAGAAGATCATCACGGAGTGTTCACTGATGGCAGTATACATGATTTCTACAGCGTGACCTTTGCTTCATAATGCAACTCCTGTGGACATTATGAGAGACTGCAATCTATGTTGGAATTACTCTCCCTTGGACTGACTCATACACAATTATGGACAGCCGAGTATCACTTTCTCTGATGCTTTGAGTCCTTTCCCCTTTGTGGGATGTAGGCAAACGCTGGTTTGATTGAGCATCCAGTACTGGCTTTATTTTTCATCCTATATAGCCATGTGTTTTGCCTTTTTGCAAGAATCCACAGGAACATTTTGCACTCATGTTTTTTGATATTATTATTATTATTATTGGTTATTGCTGCACAGGGTTTGAGTATTTTTCATCTTATTTTCCCCTGTGTTTCCCCCAGGCATACCCCGGTTTAAGGACACTCACTTTAAGTACACTCGCGAGTAAGGACATATCGCCCAATAGGCAAACGGCAGCTCGCGCATGCGCCTGTCAGCATGTCCTGAACAGCAATACCACCTCCCTACCTGTACCGCAGCTGTGCGCAAGCGGGGAGACTATAGAGCCTGTTACAAATGCATTATTTACATCAGTTATGCACATATATATGACGATTGCAGTGCAGCTCATGCATCAATAAGTGGAAAAAAGGTAGTGCTTCACTTTAAGTACATTTTCGCTTTACATACATGCTCCGGTCCCATTGCGTACGTTAATGCGGGGTATGCCTGTATTGTGTATATAAGTTTATTCATTGTATATACTTAATTATTTTTTCTTTTGGGTTTCGTTATATTATTTGTAGCTAGGATCCTTAGGGGGTGTTGTAATCCTTTAGCTCATTTGTATCACCTCATATTTTTGAGAGTTATATTACCAAATTTTTGATACATTTAAGCTCTAGGTTTTACTTTCAGCGATATTATATGTATTATTTTTCTAGTCACAGCTTTTTTATTTTTGTTTTGCTGCCTACAGTGTGTTTATGTTTTTAATGTTAGTGTGTCTTATTGCTCGCTATTAAAATCATTTCCTTTTTCTATTTTGACTTAGAATCCAAGTCTTTTTTCTTTATATTAGATTAGTTATTTTGTGGTATATTTAAAGTGCTATTTTGGGGATTGTCTCAGTCTTTTTGTGTGTTATATTTATTTCTTTATCCCCCAGCACCACCAGTGTTTCCTTAGCTATTTGGTTACAGGCTATCCGGTTACAGGCTATCCTGTTTAGAAATTGTATTTTCTCAGGATTCTCTGTATTAATTTTTGGGTCTGGTTTAACCACTTATTTATATAATGTGAGCAACTGCCCTTTTGTGTGTGATTATATATATATATATATATATATATATATATATATATATATTACACACACACACACACACATACATACATATATATTACACACACACACACATATTATATATATATACACATATACATACACATATATATATATATATATACAGTGTTCGACAAACCTATACATTTGCTCGCCCCGGGCGAATGGATTTAACCCCTGGGTGAGTAAATATTGGCCCAAGCAGCACACGTTTGGTACTAGGTGGCGAGTGATTTTTTTGTGTGGCGAGTAGATTTTTTGGTGATTTGTCAACCACTGTGTGTGTATGTGTGTGTATGTGTGTATGTGTGTGTATGTGTGTATGTGTGTGTATGTGTGTATGTGTGTGTATGTGTGTATGTGTGTATATATATATATATATATATATATATATATATATATATATATATATATATATATATATAGTGTTCGACAAATCACCCAAAAATCTACTCGCCCAACCAAAAAATCTACTCGCCACCTAGTCCCGCCCCCAACCCCGCCCCTAACCCCGCCCTAGTCCCGCCCCCAACCCCGCTTTAAAATAAAATATATAAATAAAATACATTTAATAAATTCCTAGCCAGAACAACATTCGTTTTTGACATAAATGAATTTATTGTATTACATTATACTACAATTAGTCCTTGTTACGTGTGTGTGTGTGTAAATGTTGGATCTAGAAATAAAAGCCAGGTGTGAATGACTAGTTTCCTGAACCTCTTAACCAGTGTCTGGATGTCCCCGCTTCACAATATCTAAAGCAGCAATCCCGCCTGGGATCTTACCTGATCCGCAGTCCCTCAATGTCCAGGTACCTCATTCCCGCAATGTTTTACATTGGAGGGGGGGTGTTCCCTACCTGTCTTCTGGGTTAGGGGGGGGTTCCGATGTCTTCCGTGGAAGCTTGAGTCAGATCTGGAAGAAAGCAGTATAGGTTATTGCGGCGTAGTATAGGGCTGTTAAGATATACAGGGTAAATAAGATATCCAGATCCAGAGTGTGAGAGACTGTGGGTGAGAGACAGACAGAGAGAGAGAGACACACAGAGAGAGACACAGAGGGAGACACAGAGGGAGACACAGAGGGAGACACAGAGGGAGACACAGAGGGAGACACAGAGAGAGACACAGAGAGAGACACAGAGAGAGACACAGAGAGAGACACAGAGAGAGACACAGAGAGAGACACAGAGAGAGAGAGAGAGAGAGAGAGAGAGAGACAGAGAGAGAGACAGGGGGGGGGGTAGAGAGAGAGGGGTAGAGAGAGACACACACACACAGAGAGACACACACACACAGAGACACACACACACAGAGACACCCACACACAGAGACACCCACACACAGAGACACCCACACACAGAGAGAGAGAGAGAGCGAGCGAGCGAGCGAGCGAGAGAGAGATGAGAGAAAGAGAGAGATGAGAGAGAGATGAGAGAAAGAGAGAGATGAGAGAGAGATGAGAGAAAGAGAGAGATGAGAGAGAGATGAGAGAAAGAGAGAGAGAGAGATGAGAGAAAGAGAGAGATGAGAGAGAGATGAGAGATGAGAGAGAGATGAGAGAAAGAGAGAGATGAGAGAAAGAGAGAGAGAGAGATGAGAGAAAGAGAGAGATGAGAGAGAGATGAGAGAAAGAGAGAGATGAGAGAGAGATGAGAGAAAGAGAGAGATGAGAGAAAGAGAGAGATGAGAGAGAGATGAGAGAAAGAGAGAGATGAGAGAGAGATGA